>NC_049903.1:34999457-35064427 GCF_001411555.2 Juglans regia
TTGGCAACCATTTAGATGTGCTATTAACACACTGGTACCTTGCTTCTTCGAATGGCATCCACAAAGTGATCCACAGTAATGGCATCTTGCCACTGGGTTCGCAATTTCACCAGAAATTTTGGTGAAATTCTCCCATGTCCACGACCTCTTTTTAGAAGGTCGGGGTGGTTGATCTTGCTCAATGGGCATCTCCTCCTCCTCGTTGAACATATCTTCATCCTCAGGAATTTTGGTAAAATGCTCCCATGTCCACGACCTCTTTTTAGAAGACCGTGGTGGTTGATCTTGCTCAATGGGCATCTCCTCTTCGTTGAAGATATCCTCATCCTCTATATCAACTGGGAGTGGGAGTCGACTACTCGCACAAGATGTAGCTGCCCTAGATGTGGCTTTAGGGGTGGAAGTACCCACCGATGTAGGAGTTGTAGCATTGGCATCCGCCACATCCCCTTGTGGACGATCATCTCCACTATGTCTAGGATCCATATCACAATCAATGAAGCTGAAAAAATTAAATTAGAAGCAAAAAATTAGTTTAAAAATGAACTAGGCTATTGTATTATACAATAGGACATGTATTATTGTATCATAATATATTATTGTATCGATGTATTATTACATTGAGGTTCGGTTGATGTGCGCTTGACTCAGACGAACCCATCCAGATGGGTTCGCTCGACGTGCGCTCGACGTGCGCTCGAGCAGAACCCATCCAGATGGGTTTGCTCGACGTGCGCTTGAGCAGAACCCATACAGAGAGGTTCGCTCGACGTGCGCTCGACGTGGCGCTCGAGCAGAATCCATATGGGTTTGCTCGACGTGCGCTCGAGTGCGCTCGAGTAGCCCATACAGAGAGGTTCGCTCGACGTCGACGCGCGCTCGAGCAGAATCCATACAGAGAGTTTCGCTCGACGTGCGCTCGACATATCGCTCGAGCAGAACTCATACAGAGAGGTTCGCTCGATGAGCGCTCGACGTAGCGCTCGAGCAGAACTCTTCCAGAGAGGTTCGCTTGACTTCCGCTCGACATATCGCTCGAGCCAATGTTCAATACAACGTGCGGTCGACTTGCGCTCGACACCTCGCTCGAGCGCAAGTCTTCAAAACAATGTAAAATTCATGTTTTGAGCGCCGTGTTGGGAACTATATTGAATATTCAATACACAAGAATCACAAGAATCACAACTGCTGGCTCCAATTCATAAGATACGTGCTTGAATTAAATTTAGGGCTCACCGTAGGTGGAAGCTGAACAGAGGAGCAACGAGGGACGGTGGCACGCTAGCAATAAAGACACAAGACGTGAGGACGGCTTCACAGTTCACTGGTTCAGTCACTGGGACGGGAGACGCGAGAGAGAAGTGAAGGAGGAAGAAGAAGTGAAGAAGGAAGAAGAAGAAGTGAAGAAGGAACGACGTATGAAGAAGCTCCTTCAAGAAGGAACTTCCGAAACGACGCCGTTCCATATTAAGTGGAACGGTGTCGTTCAATAATTTTTTTTAAACCCAGCTCCAAAACGACGTCGTTTTACAGCTGGGTTTAAAAAAAATTCGGAGTGGAGCTCCAACTCCGACTCCGAATAATTATTCGGAGCTACTCCGAATTCCGACTCCGAATTCCGACAACTCCGACTCCGTCGGAGTCGGCATCGGAGCGGAGGTCGGACGGAGTCGGAATTCTCGGAATTTTGCACACCCCTACTTTTACCTATAGAAAAAACTATGGTTTGCAATGAAGACAGCATGCCATTTTGGGTGCTTGCTGTCTGCCTCTTTTAGTTATCCTATTTAACATCTGGTTTTTATGTTAATGTGAAGATCTCATGGTCCACGGGTTCATTTTGTTGACAGGTAACTGATTTGTCTAGTAAGCATTGGTAGGCGTTTGCTTTTGATTCCTGGCAAGAATCACAGTATACTACTTATAAAAAAAAGAATCACAATAAATTAGGTGCATTGTGGTGCCCTTTTTGTAATTTTGTTACGTGTGGCTTTATGTGCGATTGTGTATGTGGTGATTGGTTCTTATTTGCTTGCCTGAACCAAGCTTTTTATGAAGTTTCATTCCCTTGCTCTGATGTTGTACTTTCTGCATCACACTGCTTATGTTTTCATCTTAACCCCTATCATGTCTACTTTTTGGTACAGTCCAGGAATCATGTTATTGATTTTCAATAGGATAAGCAGTCACGTCCCTCTCAAGATTTTATCAATAGAAGATGGCACAGTTCTCAAATCATTCAATCATCTACTTCATCGAAGCAAGAAGGTGGACTTCATAGAACAATTCAATGAGAAGCTTCTTGTTAAGCAAGAAAATGAAAACCTTCAGATTCTTGATGTAAGTCGTCGTCTCTTTTGGCATTGTCTAGCAGCCTCTGATTATCCTAACCTTTTAAATATCATTTCCCTTGAATGTAGGTTCGAAATGCTGAGCTGATGGAAGTTAGCAGAACTGAGTTCATGACTCCATCAGCATTTATCTTTCTGTATGAGAACCAGTTGTTCCTGACATTCAGGAATCGAACAGTTGCTGTTTGGAACTTTCGTGGGGAGCTTGTGACATCATTTGAGGATCACCTTTTATGGCATCCTGACTGCAATACAAATAACATATATATTACAAGTGATCAGGACCTTATCATATCTTACTGCAAGGCAGATTCTGACGATCATTGGATGGAAGGAAATGGTAATTATTTAAAGGTCCAATGATTGATGGCTATCGCTAGCCTTGCTTACGTGACCCTAATTTGTATGATTGCCTGTGGAACTTCTTTCGAAATCAAATCTGCCTTACCTTATAATTTTTCACATAGTGAACCCTAAATTAATAATTTTGTGGGGGAAAAAGGTACTGAATAAGGCAGTAACATATTACTTATACCCTAAAGCAGTCACATTCTGTTGAAGTCCATTTGAGTTCTGCTTTGTAGTATTGGCTGGAGAACCATGATGCATTTATTTCAGATTGGCCACAAGAATTGCTAATTGGTTTTGGTTAACTTGAGATCTAGAGTAATTATTCTTGGTTTACTAAACAAAATTTAGAATACATGGTTGCTTTGCTTTGGCTACCAGGTTTAATAAACGCTCATCTGATTAATTTGCGTAAGTATTTCTTGGGTAAGGTGGGATCGTTTCATTTCTGATGAATTTCGGTTGGTTTTGTTTTTGGCTAGTTATAACCCTAACAGCTGAATTTGAGTATATAATTATTTTTCTGCAACTGTGGCTTTTTACGGTCCATTTTGTGTAGTGGTTTGGCTGGTAGTTTGATCTGAATTCATGTTGAAGTCGGTCTTTTTCAATTTTTGTGATGTATGGCAAGGGTGTCGTACCCCAAGTATAGTATGAGGGAGTGGTGAATGGATACTAGATTGCTTTGAGGGAGAAATTCTTGTCCATTATGATGATTCCAAGTGGCTCTAATTGCAATATTTTGACTGGTCCATTTTGGGGTATGGGCCCAGATGTGCTTGGGCTTTTCTTTGGTTATTACAAAGGCCACAATATTATAGAAATTTTAGATATTCCTGCATCTGCAAGGTTGTGCATATTTTATAGAACTTAATTTCTTTGTTTATTTGAATTGTCAAGTGTTTATTTTCTTGAATAAGAACGATGGTGGGAGGTTTTATTCAATTTCTGCATTTGTTTCATAATAAAGCGCATGAAGATCACATCAGAGTTGTGGGTTTGTCACTATTTGATGCTTGAAGTTAGGTTATTTCACGAGGAGAATATTTTAGGTGGGTGGAATCAGAACTGTAGTCTCATTGTTTACTTTTGGATGCAGCTGGGTCTGTCAATATCAGTAACATCTTGACTGGGAAATGCCTGGCTAAAATAACTGCAAGCAGCAGCTGTCCCAAGGTCGATGAGTGCAGCAGCAGTGCAGGCAGCTCAAAACAGCCAGATCACTACAGGGTGAGGAGCACGGTTGCAGAGGCTCTGGAAGACATCACTGCCCTTTTCTATGACGAAGAAAGGAATGAGATTTATACGGGTAACCGGCATGGTCTGGTTCATGTGTGGTCTAACTGAAATTTAGATTGTTCATTAATTTGTTGTGGGCGCTATAAGATTGCTGCCAGAGGATTGGTTTTTCATTTGGCTCTGTATCATATATCAATCATCATGGGATAACGTAAGGGCACTGCCCTTTTTCACGAGGCTTTCAAAGTGATCTTGTATTGTATCATTTGATTTGTGTGGTTCTTATGAACAAGTATTTTGTAGATTGGCTTTTTTCGGGAATATAGGTAGCCTGATTGCGATGCGGTGATGTTTGTACAAAGCAAAATGCTAGTTTGTCCCATCATTTTGCCCTCTCACTTTGACTTCTTCTGTATTTAATTGTTTTTTTTACTTAATAATTAAGAAAGTGATTTTTTGTATATTGATGTATTTTTTTATTTCTTAAAAATATTTAAATATGTTAAAAAAATATGAAAAGAAAAATGAAAAGAAAATAAAAACAAACATTTGTGCTAGGCGGTCAAAGCTAGCGGCAGCCTAGCACAACTCTTGTTCAGATCTAGCAATTAACATGCAAGTCTTTGTTTGCTTTCCACGTGCGATTATATTTGTAGATGTTTGTTTGTCCAGGTGCGATCATATGTAAAAGCCAGTGCAAACTCATTTTCAAGGAAAATATATACTCCCTGCACCACAGGCAGTCAAGCTTTCCAATGACGCTACATTTCATATTAACAAATCACAATAATCGTTTCATTAGCCTTTATAGTCTCCTGTTTGACTTAAATTAAATCTCAGGTCGAATTATACCCAGAGAAGCATTTGATTTGCATGCCATTATTGACTTTTGGTGATTCGTCTGTGTGCTGAATTAATCGCTGCCACAACTAGTGCAAGGATTCTTAATTCTCCTGAGTAGAAGAAAGCACAAACCATTTGTTTCCAACCTATTTTATTTTGATTTACTGAAATTATCACATTTAATGCAAGGTTAATTTTTAAGGAAAGATTACTCTTAAGATCCCTGGGTTTCGGACCTTTTATAAATTGATATCTAGGGTGTAAAAAGTTTCAAGTTAGTCATTGGGTTAGTGTCATATTCTAAAATGGTACCTCCGTCGGAACTATGTTACTCTATTGACGGAAAAAACTCGAGATGCAATCAATTCCCACGTAAACTAATCATAAGAAGTGTCATCCATATATCCAATAAGAACTTTGTTTTATTTTATTAATATTTATGCTAATGTGGCATGCTTATTGTGCATTTTTATTTTTTAATACTTACTGGATATACATATAACACGTGTCTTGTTGACTGCCTCATTAGCTTTTTCTCAGTAAAAGACGCAAGCTTTTTCCATCAACAGACTACCGAAGTTCGAACAAAAGGTAGTTTGATAAGAGAGTTCAATTTTTGTAACCAAAGAGTACTCTTATGACAACGATAGGCTGTAAATCTAACAATTTCATCATTCCTCTCAATATTATAACCACAGCTCCAAAGTAATTAAGAACTAGAGAAGCAATAAGGTGAACCTCCTACATAATAATTTACGAAAGAAAAATAATATCTTGGTTTGGTTAATTATTTAAGAAAAAAGTGAGGTGTTCATTTAATTGTTCACAAACATAATCTAAAAGAAAAAAGAAATAATCTCTTAGAAAAATGCTACAAGGAGATCTTACACCAGACACTTCCACTTAACTAACATGTGATTTGTCATTTTTGCCATTTTATTTAAACCCACACATATTTAAGCATTAAAATAGAAAGACATAAATGATAAATCACATGTTGATTAGGTGGAGATGTGTGGTATTAGGCTCTTATGTAGAATTTCTCTCTCTCTTAAAAACGTAGTTCAAATTAAGAATGTTAGATAATCCTAATTCCTACAACCTAGAATATTCACCGACTGCTACCGACGCCTTTGCTCAAGAATATGGTAGTTCTATTCAGGCAGACCACAAACCAACTTCTACTTGGTTTTCTGTTTCTAGACGCAAGTATTCTTAAGAATCTAGTTTAGTAAACAACAATCTTCCTCAACAAAAAGGAATAGAACCAAATCAGACAACATACAAGAAACCATGACAAAAATCATCCCAACTTGAAACTTCCAATTAAAATTTTTAGAAACCAACGAGAGAGAAATTGGAGAGAGAGAAACTTGCCAAAAGGTCTAGCAGAGAGAAACGGCGGTGGAGGTTTGAGATTGGAGAGAGGCTACGGTTTCGAAGAGAGAGAGAGAGAGAGAGAGACAGACAGAGAGAGAGCAGGAAATCTATCGAAGATGAGGATCCAGTTGGATTAGCGTCACATTGCAAATGGTACCACATTTATAAATTGGTACTATGCCGCCCCATTTCTACCGCTCACCTTGCCCCCATTGATGTGACACTATCAAATGGTACCACATGGTTTAATAAAAAAAAATTATATTCAAAATAAAATGGCGTCAGAAAACACAAAAAGAGGAAGACGGAAAACTTAGGTTCCCTCTACCAGTTTTATGTTTGTGTTTTTAACTCTTTTATTTTTTTAATAAACCACATGGTACCAAATGGTGGTACTACGTCAATGGGACATCGTGAGTGGTATAACTAGGGTGATATAGTAACATTTCTTCATTTTGAAAATAAACTTAATTAAAAGAAAAATAACAAGGTTTCGGGTTTTAAACACGATATCCACATCCTATATCGGTACCCACCTTGGGTATGGGAGGTGGGTAATCCAATTATCGGCTCAGGTTATTCGGGACTTCCGAATCGGATTGGGAAAAGATCCTGCTTGAATGAACAATGCTAAATGTGGAATGCTAACCGTACATTTTTTCTTTCTCTAATGTGGATATTCATATGATATATGTCTTGTTCTGACTAGCTTTACATGTCGGTTGATTGCCTTGTTAGTTTTTCCGTTAGTAAAATACTTCAGTTTTTACATCAGGTCTGGACAAAGGGACTATCTTCAAATATAATCCTAACCCTAGGGACTAACTTGAAACTTTTTAAAGCCCATGAATAATTAGTAAAAAGTTCAAAGTTCAAACCCTAGAGACTTAAAACAATAACTTTCTCTACTATTTATTTCATTTTTTCTCAAATCAAAGGTTGGGCTTGGTGGGATGGGTTATGCATGGCTACATAATTTTAAATAAGTTAAGTAGTATTTGATTTTATGTAAACATCTATTGTAAGCCTTTATAAGGCCATCTAAATTAATAATAAAGCATGCAATGTTGAACCAATTTTGTTTGCAAACTTTGTTTATCAACTGGGGGGCTTAGGACCTCTTGAAGTGTCCCACAAAGGAGATTCGGGACTTCTCAAATTGTCCCAAATTATCATGTTACGTGTTCAATTAATTGAGCACATTACAATTGGTATTCAAGACCAGGTTGGCATGTTGATCCCATACTCAATCTCATGGGAACTCGAGCAACAATGAAAACAAGTGTGTAGAGAAAAAGAGAATGTGAGATAAAAAGACAAATGAATAAAAGAATGATGGATATTGAATCATTCTATCATGATTAGGAGCATGTATTCTTTAGAAAGGAGGCTTTCAATACCATCATAAAAAAGAACGAAGAGGGACTAAGACCATAGGAGGATTTAGTAGTTGAGGAGACCAAGAAGGAGTCTCACAAGACATTCAAGAGAGGATGAGAGAGGTATCCAAGGAGAAGAAGTCCAAACAACCAGAATTTTCTACTTATCCTCCATATTCTCACATGATCAAGGAGGCCATTCTAGTGACTCCAAATGAGAAAAACTAGTATAAACTATACAATATCATCAAATACAGGAAAAACAAGCACAAGCTTGCAAATATTGATAATGAGACAAAGTCTAAGCCAAACAAAGTGGTTCCAAAGTGCAAGATCCCCGAGCATTTCATTATGTCAAAGATATATGCAGATATGGACAAATATTCATGAAAAGACTTCTGTGAGGTGAAAGAAATTATAAGTTTTACAAGGTGTGGCATCATCAAACAATAAAAAAGAAAAAGAAAAATAAAAAGAAAAAGAAAATGAAGTGCCAAAATTATTTTTGCCCTTGAACACAAGGGAACTTCAAAAGGTGGAGAATGTCACTTGTTGGGTATAAATTGAGCTAGGGTCCAGCCCTTTGGAAGTCCATTGCCAAGGATAAAAAAAATGATAGAAACTGCCAAGAGATAAAGATAAACAAAGGAAGAGATAAAACTAAAAGTGGTTGGTCGACATATAAAAAGGTAAAAGTGACATAAGGCAAGCAGGATTAAGCTACAATAGGTATAACTTCAATGATGGAAGAAGATGTTTATAAAAGGAGTGGACCTCTACAAACGTGGACACTTCTCCACACTCTCTTGGGACCCTCTCTCTCTCTCTCTCTCTCTCTAGATTTCTACTTATACAACATTTTCTTCAATCTCTCCTCAACCCAATTTTATTTAATATATTAATAGCAAAGTGAGGTCATGAGAAATTATAAAATCACCAAACATAGTGAATTTTGCATCTCAAAAGACCTGTGGACATAGTCTTTTATGCCGAATCATGAGCATCTAAGCACCGTATTGACGTCAAAGCATCATCTTGAGCCATTTGGCCATACTATTGGCCTCCAGCCCAATTGAAAAATTGTTTTAACTATTGGTGCCGTGTATGGGCTGATTTATTGCTCTCCAAACAAAAGGTAGCCTATTCTCGAGAGGATATCTCTAGACAACCATGTAAGTCTTCTTGTTAATTTTCTCGTATTTGAGTTCTTATTCAAGAGCCCGAATTGTCTATTGTTTTAAAAATAAAAAAGAAATTGCATGGTACATTGCAGATGGGCCATGAAATGTGCACCCCTGAATCTCAAAGTTGATGGGCAGTAACCTGCCAGCCTGACCCATGAAAGGGTGAGCACCTAGCTCTACCATTTGTGCGTAGGGCCACAGGCTGGCACGTAGCCCGTTGCAGGCACCTCTAAACTTTGGCAGTGAACATGAACCTGTTGGACTCACTCCAAGAACCTAAGCTCACCCAAAGAAACACATGCACAAATATTTCATACAACCCACAAGCGTCGACAGCTTGCCCGCCATGCCTTCAATGGCGAGCAGGGAGCCCGCCACCATATAAACTTTAGTGGGCAAACATGATGCTTGCCCACCATGCTCCAAGAGGCCAGTACAGTAGCCACCACATCAGAGGACATATGTAGGGATGATGGGGCTTTTCCCACTAGCCAACGGGCTTCAAGATTGCCACCGAGCTTACCCGCTGGAAGCTAGGTTGTATGGGGGCAACATCCCGCCACGTGGTTCCAAGCCTCATTTCTCCAGCTTCATGCTCATTGATGCCACTCCTTGCCACATGGCGAGCTTGAAGCTTACTCGCTCTGTGCTTCGTCGCTAAAAGTCAATGACGACTTTAGGCCACCAAGCTCTACCTCCTTGGGCCAAGTGAGCCAAACCTCATGCATCCTTGTTGGACTTGGGTTGAGAAGTAGTGCATATCGATGCTCCTCGATGCTTGTGATCTGCCCATGGATCTGCACATTGCATGCATCAGATGGCCTTTATTCCTAAAATCTTCACACTCAAGCTTCGGACACATGCACTGAGATAACTTACCACTAACCATATTTTTATATGCTGGGATACTTTTCCTTCAGCGACTCGAAATAATAGGCAACATGTCATCACCCAACAATATTGTACCATATATAAGCTAAAGCCCATAA
The DNA here is from genome assembly GCF_001411555.2 of Juglans regia. NCBI lineage: Eukaryota > Viridiplantae > Streptophyta > Magnoliopsida > Fagales > Juglandaceae > Juglans > Juglans regia. The sequence goes on from NC_049903.1 coordinate 35,009,171, forward strand.
CCAATGAGTGCAACAAAAGGATGCATGAGCAAAGCATGTCACCTGCCAACCCATTATATTGGCGCTTAGTCTCCATTGGACGAAAACTCAAAAATTGAGCCACTTGGCTTAAGTTTGCTTTTCCTAAGCTTGATACTTAGATTTTATTTGTACTAACAAATTTGGTTTTTAGATGTTCTTCCTATAATACTCATCAGATCTCTATGAGACTCTAAAGGAATGGAAAAACATGGCATAGAGATAGACAAGTGCATAAGCTATACATTTCGCTAATTGGTCTTGTATAATCAACATTGCTTAGGCGTCCTGGGTCCAACCAGATCTGTAATTTAAGCAAATAGAACAAAGAGGATACATAAGCAGGAAAATTCACAACAAGAATTACTAAATAGCGAACAATCTCGATTACGAAAAAAATACTCAATGGTGAATAATTTCTATCAGGCAAAAGTCATTCCATGGCTAACAATCTCCGCCAAGCAAAAACATAAAGCAATAGCTAAATGGCTCGGGTTTGCTTGTCTCATACTTGTGATTTAAATTATTTACGTTAACAAACTTTAGTTTTGGTAGATTCCTCCATAGGGATCGTCAAACCCTCTACAAAGCATGAACTATAGGGTCACTCTCAAGTTTCGCTTGAGCCCTTCAGCTATTTATCTTCGCTAGAACAAATTACCCTAGAGCTTTTGCTCGACCATAACTAGTCTTCATTATCACCGAGGAAGGGCCACCTTCAAGCCTCACCTGGACACCTTGATCCCTCACAATAATCAAACAAAAGAAATGGAAAAACCACAACAGCAAGTTCGTCTCCAATCCATGCTCGAGCAATCCAGAATTTATTCAAAAGTTTCAAAGCGAATGGATAAAAGCATAAAGATAAGCAAGTAACCCATTTAGCCTACTATCACAACCTTGAAGACCAAGTCACTTGGCTCAAGCTTGACTATCTCATACTTATAAGAATTTATTCAAAAGTATCAAAGCGAATGGATAAAAGCATAAAGATCACTTGGCTCAGGTTTGACTATCTATGGTTTGGATTATTTACACTAACAAATCTAGTTTTTTTTTATAGAAACATCTCATGAATTCTAGGCCCCCCACCTCATCCAAAAATTTTGGGCCACCCTAAGTCAAACACTCAGCCCCCCCCCACCCCACCTCGTAAAAAGAAGTTGGGCTACCCTAGAGTCAAAACTCGGGTCCCCCACCTCATATAAAGAAGTCGAGCCACCTTAGAGTCAAAAACCCCAAGCCCCCACCTTGTACAAAAAAGCCAGCCCGCTTAATGTCAAACTCTAGGGCCTCCCACGAAAGGAGCATCTATCAAGATAGCCCTCGAGTCAAGCACTTGGATCCCCTATCCAACTTCTAACATCTCCATCTGCATAATGAGCCTTAGCACTTCGCAACCGCTTCATGTGGGTTACCTCTGGGAATGAGCCTCTTGGCTCCCATAACTGCCTCTAGTAGGATACCTTTGGTAACAAGCATCCTAGCTCTATAACTTCCATGTGTAGGTTGCCTTCGCGAATGGGTTGACGGACTCAAAAACTACCTAAGATGGATATGGGAGGCCGACGAGTTCCCTATCCACTTAGTGCAAGTTTACCACAAACTCTAATTTCAAAGCCAAAACAACAATGCTACCTTGAAATCACCATAGAGTGAAAGGAACCCATTGCCATTGAATAGGAAAAATAATAGAGTCAACAAAAATAAAAATAATTACCAAATACAGAACACAGACTTTCCACACTCTTCACTAGCAATAAGTTGCACATTTATGGATCTGCAATGCTCTTTGCCCATTATGCTCTCGCACAAAAAAACTTTCTAGAGACCCATCCCTGAAGTCCCTTACAAGGAGTGTTACAAGTTTCCCCGAGGCCCATCCTCAAAGACTTTTAGTATGTTGCAAAATAACGAAAAACTAAGGACAAGTTCCCATAATGTATTTTTGTATAGTTCTCATAGACTTTCTTTTATCATGGTTGACTTTGATATTGAAGATTCTTAAGACCTTCTTATTGGACAAGCTAACCTTAAGAATTGCGGGGTAACTGTTGGGCATAAAATGAATTATCCATTGGAAGCCCATTGCCAGGTAAAAAAGGAAAGGATAAGGGCAGCCGAGGGATGAAGATAAATGAAAGAAAAGATAAACCCATAAGTGGTTCATTGATATATAAAAATATGCAAGTGACATAAAGCAAATACGATTCAGCTATTGAAAGGGTAATTCCAAAGAATGAAGAAGACCTTTATAAAATTAAATGACCTTTATAAATGTAGACACTTCTCCACACACTCTTGGGACTCTCTCTCTCTCTCTCAAGATTTCTATCAGAACACATCTTCTTCAACCTTATTTTCTTTATTGTATTGAGGGCAAAGTGAGGCCATGAAAGACTATAAATCTCTGTGTCTCTGCTTTTATTTATATTCTATGTGCTTTATTTATTATTTACTCCATGGATGAGCATTCAAACATCGTATCAATACTAAAACATCTTGGGTCATTCGACTATAGTATTGGCCTCCGGTCCCATCGAAAAATTGCTTCAACATTACGTATGGATATTTAATAATTATTAGTTAGGAAAGGCACGCTCATTCGTTATTGAAAAATTAGTGGTTCAAATCCCAAATACATCTAGAGGGGAGTCAATAAGTGTTTTCCAAATTTACTGGACTATTTGAATATATAATCAATCAATCAATCAATCAATTAATTAGATCATAGTAAATAATCAACACATCAATTTTGATAACAAAGTAGAAACTCATTTGAAGAACGTCTTCAAAATCTATGACCACTCTGGGTGTAAGTCACCTCCTAAAATTCACTACAGAAATTAAGTTCGTTACAATCAATTTAGAAGCACTTGTAAGATCCTTGAAGTAGCTAAGGGCATCTTTGAACACTTTGAGTATTTCAGAATTTTAGGAATAGTAGTGAAATGGTTTGAGTGAACATGTTTTATTGAGCTTTGGGAAATGAGAAAGAAAAAATTGACTAAAAACATTATAAATTAAAAAAATTGAGTTAATATAATTTTTGTTTTGAAGTTTGTAAAAGTTGTATTAATTTTTTTGTTTGAATAATTATTAGGTAATGATTAGATGAAAATGTTAAAAATTGACATTGAAAAATATTTTTTGTTTGAGTGATGTTTATGAATGAAATTATGAAAGGTTTTGAGAATTTTTTTGTAGTGTCGAAACATGCCCTAAATCTGGCTTGTAACACCACAAATATTCCACTCGATGTCAGCACCCTAGTAGCTTAAAAAATCCTTCCGAACAACAAATATGTCCACATTAATGGACTCAGCAGTATTTGAACAGGAGCATAATATGATGGAGATCTATTTATCAAGATAGAATGGATCTTCAATGCACAATGAATCTCCTTAGTATTTTCTATCAAGAATAATTTTAATATTGTAGCTTTGGGCTCTCTCCACAGCCTAGAAGTCCTGCATATTGTTCTATATAATATACTTAGTTCGAGTAGACCACTTAGAGAGTCCAAACCCTAGTGAAAAAGTGATTTTCAGAATTTACGCTCGAGCAAACTGTTAAACAACTATCAAGTGAACGTTTTATCCAGTTTTTGACTATGTAAATGTTCGAATTTGAAGATTTTTATGAAACATGGATTTGTCGATAACTTAGTTTTCTTTTCAAGGACACCAATATCACCTCAATCTGATATTAAAATCAAAATTTATAACTAATTTAATCCACCTAGATCGATCTCATCAAATCTTACGGATTTACAATTTTTGCACTCTTTGTTCCAATTTCAACCTATACTCTACTTAACATATTTAAAACTGAATTGGACTAAATTTTGTCATAAGAACATGCCAACATATTAGTTTTACACTATGAGTTTTTAATATTTAATATTTAATATTATTTAAATAAAGAAATAAATAAATATTAGGAGTCTTTTAAATAAGTTAGGTAGTATTTTATTTTGAATAATTCTACTTATCATCCCCACACACCACACACCACACCTATTTTATTTTTATTTTTCCTATAACAAATATGTGGTGTATGGATGATAAGTAGAACAACTCAATTAGTTTAACAAGAATAGACTAAAATAAAAAATAAAAAAGAATAATTTTTTTTTAAAATATATAAAGTGTGTGGTGTGAGATGATGAGTAACATCATTCTTTCATTTTATCAAAATATCTTTTGTAAGCCTTTATAAGGCCATGATCTACCTTAACAATAAATGCATGGAGTTTTGAACTAATTTTGTTAGCAAACTTTGTTAATTAATTAAGATACCTAAGACCCCTCTTTAAATGTCTTAAAAAAAAAATCTAGTGTTTCTCGAATTATCCAAGTCATCTTGTATGTTCAATTAATTGGACACGTAAAATAACCTTATCATTGATACAACATGTCCCTTGCACTTAGTAGCACCGATGGATTGTGTTTATAGCACTATCCGTAACCTTGAGAAGGTCCCCAACTATGCTGTCACCCAAAGACACCGTCCCCAATGAAAGGGTATATGACAGTGATGTATTAACAATCCACATTGTTATGGACGTGTTTCACAACTTCACACGAGCGACCACCTGCAACTAAAGAGTTGTGTGGCTTAGGGGTTCTGGGGAATGCCTTTGATACCTAAGTTCTTCATGACCCTATGATTCCCTTGTTCGTCATGAAGGAGCCACTGCTAACCCTATCAGAGAAGGGGAAAATGCTCCTCGCGAATTGGACGCCACGATGGACAGCTTCAACATCCTGAATTTGGTGGCTTTAGGATTGCCTGATCAGTATCGCGGAGCTGTCGATGCGAGAGGTATGGTCGTTTATGTTGCCCTTTATATCGCATGTTTGTGATGGGGCTTTGTTTGCCCTTTGTACGACCTGTCCGTGATGTGTTAGACGTCTTAGGACTTGCCTCGGCCCAATTGGTGCCTAATGCCTGGAAGATTTTAATGGCTTGTTGTGTTCATTGGCGGCAAGTGTTAGAGCCTACAGGTGATGAATACCTTGATCTCACAGCCGATGAGTTCCTTTCTCTTCTGTTCTTTGTCTCGGGTGATTGTTGGGAATTCCCCATGGATGAGGTATCGAATCGAAAATTCCCTATTAGGGCTTCATGGTCTCCAATTCCCGAGGAGCGTGGATTCTAGATTCTCCTTTCTACCCGAGAGGAATCTCGTATTCAATTGGTGCAGGCTTGTTGGGAATTCCCTCCATTATTGATAGATTCTTAATGGTACCTAGTCGGTTGTATGTTTTTGGGTGTGAATTTCTAGGTGCCCCATCGTCGGCGAGTGGCTTAAAAAGGTGGTCACAACCCACAACCGGGGGGGCGGGGGGGGGGGAAGAAAAAGAAAACTCATGTTTCTGTGACACCTTCAGATGAATCCAGTTCTACAAAGGGTGCGCCCTCGCCACCACCTTTGACCAGTTTCCGGGAAAAATCAATTCTCCCCCAGTACCTTCAACCAATTCCCTTGACGATATTATGGCTTAAGCCGAGGCTGATCTCGATTTAGTGATAGTGGCAGAAGCTGTCTTATCGCCAACTATACCATCTGTAGTTACTCAGCAAACAGGAGATTGCATCAACTGAGATGAGGGCGACGACATTGTAACTCTGAACCCAGAGTTCCGTAATGCACCTTCGACTGTACTGAGTAGCTTTCCTTCTTTTGACGCTTCTGGGGAATCCCTTCGAGTCGAGGATGTTGAAGACCTGTTGGCGGGAGCTGCTACTCTTGCATCTAGCTCGCCCCTTGCCTCGACCATCTCGGGTGGGGTTATCCCTGAGTTGCCTTTTGTCTTTCCAACCATATCTCCTGCTAGCGAGAGTAGGGTATCGATCCTCTCTTCAACTTTTAGCATTTTCCCTGCCGGGGGTGGTGAGCCTTCTTCAACTTTTCCAATGGAGAATCCTCTCGCCAGTCCTCCTCGAGAATCACTTACTCCGGAAGGTGATGTAGAACTGGCTCCAATCAATAGGCGGGAGTGAATACAAGCATTCCTCCAAGCGTTTGATCAAAGTCTGCTCTAGATACTTCTGCTTTAGTGGGTTTCACTGGTGTTTCCTTTAAGGTTCCTAACCCTCGTGGTTCATTTAGTTCTCGTCTAGCTAGTCCCTCTCAGCACTCACATGCCCGCCGTGAAGAGACCTTTCACTCTACCGTTCATAACCATCGAAGTATCCTTTCGCTAGTGAGTTTCTTTGCCTTATTATTTATTTTTTTCTTTCCTGCTATTTTTGACTCTATCTTCTTTCTTTTTCTCTTCTCTCATTTTTTTAGGGAGTTAATTGTCTGGTGGTCGTTTTGGTTGAGGATCGTTTGGAATTAGGGGAAGAAAACCAATCTATGTGATCCTTCATTGATTAGGCCCATAGTGCCGTCCGTGCTACTCGTGCCGAGGAGAAGGAGATGGCGGGCAAACTATCCCAAGTTGAGTCTCGTTCCTTTGAATAGAGTTGGCGAGCTCTTTGGAGGAATTTGACCATCATTGTTGCGAAGCAGAGACGAACAGGAAGGAACGGGATGCTCTAACTACTCGCCTCAAACAAATGAAAGCAGAGAATGACGAGTTGAAGAAGGCGAAGGATGATTACGCCGCTCGCCTGCTAACCTCTGAAGAAGTATACCATGAAGCCAATACTAGATTGAGCATAACTGATGGTGAGAAGGTAAGGGCCGAACAAGATTTGGCGGCGGCGAAAAAAGATCTTAAGGATCATGACCACCATTATTTGGAGCTGAATCAGGTTCTAGAGATTTGCAAAAAGCAATTGTCATAATTGAAAGATAAGGTGACTGAATTGAACACCGAGTTGGTCCGTTCTCAGAGTGAGGTTGCTCGCATTCTTCCTCAATTGGTGGCTGCTTACTCTGTTCAAAACTGAGCCTAGGGTCTTGGGTTCAAGCTTGGGATTAAACAGTTGCATGAGTTCTTAGTCAACCATCCTGAGGAAGATCCTCGTACCCTGAACTAGAAATCAATCTGAGCTAATTCTTTTGCTTACCATATTTTTTTATTCTTTTGGAAGGGATACTATGCCGGACGCCTTCCCCTTCCTCGTACTTCTTGAAGATTTTTCTTTTCAGCCTTCGTATTGGGGACAAGATACTAAGAGTTTTTCTTTTAAAGGACTATGTTTTGCTTACAATTTGGTTCTTGACTTTAATGATGTAAATGCTACTTCAATATTGTCGTACTGTTTCCCTTGTTATCTTGCTCTATATTGTGTTATTTTCTTAAAGGAATCAAACTGGAATATGGAGTACATGGCTCTACCCCGCAATTTTCTCCTCCTGAAGGAGGTGCATGATCATTGGGTTATGTATGTCTATCTTTTTTTATGATAAGAGTGTGGCAGGAGGTAGCCTTGATCACGCAACTCTAGAAAATGGCAAGTGGTGTAGGGGAGGATGCCTCGATTGCGTAACCTTGGCGATAAAAGTGTGGCAGGAGGTAGTCTCGATCATTCAACTCACCTCCCGCCACATTCTGGCGAGTGTCGAGTGGTGTAGAGGGAGGATGCCTCGACCATGCAACTCTGGTGAGTGGTGTAGTGGGAGGATGGTTTGACCGTGTAATCTTGGTGATAAGACTGCGGTGGGAGGTAGCCTCGACCGCGCAACTCTAGCGAATGGTGAGTGGTGTAGAGGGAGGATGCATCGACCATGTAACCTTGGCGATAAGAGTGTGGCGGGAGGTAGCCTCGATTGCACAACTCTGGCGAGTGGCAAGTGGTGTAGTGGGAGGATGTCTCCACAGTGTAACCTTGGCGATAAGTGTGTGGGGGGTGGTAGCCTCGACCGTGCAACTCTGGCGAGTGGTGTAGCGGGATTATGCCTCCACCGCATAACCTTGGCGATAAGAGTTAGATGCAAAAAAATATTCCGCAACTAAATTAACTGACATAAATATGCAAAATAATATCAATGACAAAGTTTTCACAGCTTTCAAACTTATTGTACTGAATGGTTCCTTTTGTGGGCTGCCACTCTTATTTCGGCATCCATCCTCACTTCTTCCAACGTGTCCAAATTCTGTTCCAGCTTCTTATCATTTGCTTCGACCTCGAACCTTTCCTTTCGGTAGCTGGGCAATCCCACCTCTATTGGTATCATTGCTTCACTCCCATATGCTAAGGCAAACAATGTTTCGCCCGTCATAGTTTTTGTCGTTGTCCTGTATGCCCACAAAATCCCAGGGAGCTCATTCGCCCATGCCCATTTTCGCTCGTTTACTTTCTTTTTTAGTAGTCCAACAATGGTTTGTTGGTTGTTTGAACCTGCCCATTTGCTTGCGGATGTCCTGGGGAGGAGTATTTGACCTTGATCCCGAGTTCGACAAATACGCAGTAATTATTTGAGTCAAATTGTTTACCGTTGTCTGAGATAATGCTTTGTGGCACCCCGAACCTACATACTATAGTCTTCCATAAAAACCTTGTCAAGTTTTAGGCGGTCACTGTCGTCATTGCCTCAACTTCTACCCACTTGGTAAAGTAATCAACGGCGACAATGATGAATTTGGTTCCTCCTTTGCTTAGAGGCATAGGGCCGACCATGTCTATACCCCATTGAGAGAATGGCCAAGGGGAAAGTATCGATCTGAGTTCTTCGGGATGAGTGTTCAAGATTAGCACGTGTAGCTGACATTAAACACATCCTTTTACAAACTCTTTTGCGTCTCTTAGGGCATTTGGCCAATAGTACCCTACCCATATGATCTTCACGGCAAGGGATCTCCCTCTTTAGTGGTTTTCATACACTACTTCATGCACCTCTTTCATGACGTATTTGGCCTCTTCTTTCGATATATATCTTAATAATGGGGTCGAAAAACCTCGCTTATATAGCCTCCCATTTTCCATGGTAAATCAGGCCGCCCTGTTTCTAACTTTCCTCGCTTCCTCACGGGCGGTAGGGAGGTCCCCTATTCATAGGTATTTGATTATATTATCCACTCACTTCGGCTTGCTATCTCCTATCTCCAACACTTCATTTCCTACAGTCGGTATGTTAACAACCCACATAGTGACCTCCCATGGTAAAGTTTCCTCTTTCTTCACCGAGGCTACTCATGCTAATCGATCGACTTTCCAAATGTCAACTCGAGGGATTCGCTTGATTTGGAAGTACTAAAGGCAATTGCACCCTTCCTGGACCTAATGGAGGTACTTGATCAATTTTGGTCCTTTAGCCAAATACTCTCCTGTGATTTGTCCAACAACGACTTGTGAATCCACTTTCATCTCGATTTCCTTCCCGCCTGAAGTCTCCACTATAGCCAACCCTGTGAGCATTGCTTCATATTCAACTTCATTATTTGTTACCTAGAAACTTAGCCATATTGCATGATTCAACTCGGTCCCATCATTTGTTATTGTGTGCACGCCCACGCCACCTCCTGTTCTGTAAGATGACCCAACAACATACACTTGCCATGGCGTTCTCTCTGGAGTCTTGGGCATCTCTTCTTGGAAATTTACAAATTCCACTACAGAGGCAGCTAGGATTGTCCTTTGACGAAGGTTTTGTGAACATAATTGATGTCATACTCGCTTAGTTCTGTGGACCACTTAAACAATCGTGGCCGAGGTGTCGGGCCTTTGCAGCACTTCTGTAAGGGCGACGAGGTAATGCCTTTTATCGAGTGGGTCTGAAAATAGAGACGCAAGTGTCGCACAGCCGTCACCTCGGTGAAAGCAATTAACTCTATCTTGGGATACCTTGTCTCGACTCCTTTTAAGGCTCGGCTTACATAGTACACATGTCTCTGCTCCTTCCCTTTTTCCCTTACTAAAGCTGCAGATACGACATTTGGGGTTTCGGCTAACTACAATGACAACGGCTCTCCTTGCTTAGTTTGGCTAAGCAACGACGGTTGTGCCAAGCATTCCTTGAGTTGTGCAAACGCCTCCTCGCACTTAGGGTCCCAGCCTTGTACTTTTTTAAGGACTCGAAAGAAAGAAAGATACCTATCCGTCGATCTAAACATGAACCTATTTAGTACCACTATTTTCCCCGCCAGCTTTTGAACTTCGTTTAAGTTCGTAGATGACTTCATCTCAATTATTGCCTTCAAATTCTCAGGATTTATCTCGATGCCCCTTTCCTGAGACCATGAACCCCAGAAATTTGCCTGATTGTACTCCGAATGTGCAATTAGTTGGGTTAAGTTTCATCTTGTATCGGTGTAGCACACTGAAGGCTTCGTGGAGTGTCATGTGGGTTTTGAAGGTTTCCAAATACTCCATTCGATCTTTAGATCCGTCGTACATGTCTATTGTTGGGACTTTGAATTTTTGTGGTGGGGGTACTGCCATGATTTCTGCGTTGTACGACAGATTACTACTGGTTAGCAATTCATCCACTGAAGAATTTGTCCCCATTTTTTTGGCCATCTCTTCATATTTGTCCATCAAACTACACAGGTTATGGTACTGCTTTCTCATTTCCTCATTTTCTTGAGGAGTTCGGCTAACTCTAGTACTATGTGCTTCTATCTCGACCCTGTCGGCTTGGCTGGGCTTTGTGTCCCCTCATGATGGCCCATTTTTTGCCTTGAGGGTCTCGTTCTCCTTCCGTAGTGAGTCTGCCTTAGCAATGAGTTTTTTTACCATTTCCTCCATTTCTGTGAGCCTTCCCCCCATGTTTCGCAACGTCACTTCCTGGTGTCTGGTTGCCTGAGATCGAGTGGTGGTGGGCATGTGAAAAATACATTGGTTGTAGGACAAATAGAGATAAATCCCACAGACGGCGCCAATTGTTATGGACGTGTTTCACAGCTTCACACACGCAATCACCTACAACCAAAGAGTTGTGTGGCTTGGGGGTTCTGGGGAACGCTTTCGATGCCTAAGTCATCGATCACAATGAGAATCTCATTTTCTAGACAAATGAATTAGATGATCTTCACATACCTGGGTGATATGTATATATATATAGCCCTTGAAATTTTTGTTGTCATGTGATAGCGGGTTTATCTGTTATTTGAAATTCAAGTCTCGGGATATAGAACTTAGTCAAATCCAAATGATCGGGTAGCTCTCTTTGTCTGAGAGACTCTCAATCAGTTATTCTTTCAACGGCTAGGATGGATTGAGCTCTCAGGGGATTGAGTTATTAGCCTGAGTTGTAGTCCAAGCACATGAAGCAATATATTAGGCCTCGAAGTGGTATTTAGCCCCTTCCACGCACGATCACAACCCTTTCAGCATCCGCATAGCAATTGAATTAGCAATTGGCAACCTTATTCACAATTGTGTTTTAATACGAGTGTATTTTAATAAAATAATAATTTTTTATAAATTATTTTATAAAAATGTCATTGAAAAGGATTACGTAAATGATAGTGTGTTTATCTACTTTCTTTAAAAAAAACAGAAAAACAGTTTGAGAAATGAAGTACACGTTGCAGAGGGGGGCATTATTTGCTTATTCTCTTCGTGGAATGAAAACAAACGGAGTAGTGATGCCATGTATTACTTAATTGAAACTGTTAATTTATGTTATCTATCCGTGACCATGTCCGCATTACATATACTATTTAATATAAAATAACAAGGACAAAAACAAAGTCAGGGGTCCGACAATTTGATAAGGTGGACCACAGAGGGAGTCGCACAAACCGCCCAAACCAATCAGATAGCAATTTGCTCAATTTATTAATATGCAATACAATTCACGAATAAAACTAGTAAAAGAAGGATAGGAATATCTTGGGCTGGACCGGCCGCGAAATGGTCCTCAGCCACACAAATCTTTAATCTACTTATTTTAATAGGTCTTAATGATTTTTATCAGCCTTGGAAGTAAAGACAGTGGGGGAGGCTGAATGATTGTGATTTGTAATCAAATTTTTTTTTTTTTTAAGCAATTAAAATTCCTTATCAATATCACGTCAAGGACATTACCCACCACCCACAAGTCTTCCTCTTTACCAAAATAAAGTGCTGTCTATCGTAGGGTGGCGCATTAGCCTATTTCAACTTTCCTAGTGTCGCTTAACGTTTGTTGCCGTAGGGTATTTAGCAGAATATATAAAAATATGTTCGAAGAAAGGTATATAAATATGTTCCTGGAAGGGCATATATTTAGGCAAGTTGCCTTGGGAACCTCAAAGGGCAAATTAATCGTTTTTATCGTCTCCCTCCGTCTCTCTCACTAGAATGACAAGAGTATACCCCAGCAACGTAGCCGAGAGGCTCGAAACCACCACCACCTCATCCTCTCCCGCCGGAAGCAACGACAGCGCGGCAATTCTAACGGTTTGGAAGAAGTCTCTACTGTTCAACTGTAATGGATTTACAGTATTTGACGGCAAGGGAAATCTGGTTTTTAGAGTAGATAACTATGTGGCAGGTAATAAGGGCGAGATCGTTCTCATGGATGCTACCGGCAAACCTATCCTTACCATCCGCCGCAAGGCATGTATCTCTCTCTCTCTCTCTCTCAACAGTAACTGATTGGATCTTGGTTGATCGGATATATTTACATATATGATGTGTATGATCATCAGATCAGGTTGAGCCTAGGAGACAACTGGCTGGTGTATGATGGAGAGTCGGCGGTCAATCCTCTATTTCTGGCGAGGAAGTACGTGAATATCCTCAACACTAAGTACTTGGCTAACGTCAGTTTAGGAACTGGTGGGAGTGGCTCATCATCATTGTCCTCGTTATCGAGCAGCGGCGACGGCAAGAACGTGCTTTATGAGATCGAGGGTTGTTTCGCACAAAGATGCTGCGTGGTGTTGGACAAAAAGAGGAGACGGGTAGCGGAGATCAAGCCGAAGGAGCCGGTGGGAGAAGTAGCCTTTGGACTGGATGTGTTCCGCCTTATCGTACAGCCCGAAATCGACGCACCGCTCGCCATGGCACTTGTCATCATTCTCGATCAGATGTTCGGATCTTCTAGACGCCTAATGTCCAAATAATTACCTACCTATCGATCTCCCTGGCTAGCTCACTTCCTCGTTAACTAATCATATATTCCACCGCAACGGATTGGATCGACGAAGAACATTCTTTTCCCAATCAAACCGATCGATCATCCTTCACCATCACTTGTACGTACTAACTGTTACCCCCGCCAACCGCTCTACCGCAGCACCATCTCCACCTCATGTAAGCCCAGTTTTTCGTGCTGCTTTTTTTCCCCCCTTTCTCTCTTTGTTGCGTGGATATCATACATCTTCCCAGCCCCTCTTTGCCTTTTTGGGTTATCTCCCACTTTCCCTGAAGAAACTCCTTTTCTTCCTTTAATTTCGTTTTCCTTTAAAATAATCGTAGGAGCTTGGTTTTTCGTTTTATATATATATATATATATATATATATATATATATATATATATATATATATATATATATGTAAAGCCCCAAGTGGGATCATGTGCCGCAGATTCTGGAATCGTAGGAGCTTTTTGATTATTTCACTTCATGTCAATTTCTGTCTGGATCAAAATCTTGGAATTATATGCGTACCGGTTGTTAATTGGCAATTTCATCAGTGTTATTATTATTATTTTTTTCTCAAACATCAGTGTTATTCTTAAGGCTGTGTTTGTATACGTTGAGATGAGCTCATATGAGTTGAGTTTTTTATGAATAGTAATGAATTAAGTAGTGGAGTGAATTATGTGAGGCTCATCTAAACTGAGTTTAAACCTAGTGTATTTGAATATTAAGATGAATTTAATAATTTTTATGAGAAATTAAAAAGTATTGTGAGTCTTATATATAAAGATGTTTTAAGTTGAAAAAAGTTGTGGGTCCCAGTGTAAAAAGGTTTTGAGTTGAAATGAGTTTATTAATTTGAGAATTGAGTGTTTGGATGTTAAACTCAACTTAAAGTTAGACTATACTCAATTGAGCTCAATTGAGTTTGGGAACCAAACGCAGTTTGTCTTAACGATCTGGATAAACTCACAATCTCAAAGTTCAACTCATTTCCAAAACATGAGAGGAGACCCCATCAATTAGGCATCATGAGGTTTTTTCTACGCTAATTCATAGAGGTCGGGTGTCATTTGTGAACTGATTTTGTACCCTTAATTTGACAGCTCATATATTTTATTTTTTATTTTTCTTAATGATTAAGAAAGTTACTAATAATGAATGTGTGTATTTTTTTTTTAAATATTGAAATGTGCTAAAAAATACTTGAAAGAAAAAGAAAAAAATTCAATTGCATTAGGGGCACGCCCAACAATATATGCTGAGCGGTCCCTAGCATTATAAAAAATTCTATTCATCATCCCCACACACCACACACCACATTTGTTTTTATTTTTTTTTCTCTTACTAAATGTGTGATATATGAAAGATGAGTAGAAGAGTTCAATTAGTTTAAGAAGAATAAAAAAAAAAATGTGGTGTGTGGTGTGTGGGAATGATGAGTAGCAAATCTCAAAATGAATAAATCCCAACAAAAGGGTTGACATAGGATAATGGAACTTGTTTGCATTGGCTTCACCAATCTTGGGGTACAACAACTGAATAAACAATGAAGTAATATTAGATATAGTCATAGATTGTGTAAGCGTCGCGCGCACACTCTGATTGAGTCCACCATTAAAAAAATTATTATTTTTGAATCTTATATGTACTCATTTTTTTCAAAAGAAATGCAGGATGCTTGCGTATTCTATGACGACAAAATATTGTTTCTCTAAAACAATGAGTACTATAACAGTTGTTAATCCATGATCAATACCAAAGACATCAAAACAAAGATAGATCATAAGTTTGATCAAAACATGATTCTAGAGAAGTTAACCTAACTAAAAGCATTAGTGGTGAACTAGGCATAGTCAAAATTTAGCCAAGATTTGGCTAGCTTGCTTAAAAACTATTAACATCAAACTAAACATATCTATAGTAATTTTAACTCACATTTTTTATTGGCTAAATATAGCAGCCCAAATTGCCGAGCAAATCATTTTTATATATTTTTGTGTGTTCCCTTCTGCTAGTCTGTAGGGTAGCGCCATTTTGCTTTACTTTTTATTTGCTATCATTGTGGTATTGTCCCTTTCCAGTATGTGGTTTTGGAAGTAGTTATGGTCTTTACGTGTGTAATGTGGCTTTGATTGAACTGGACCCATTTGTTGGTTTCTGCTAATTGTGGATGCTTTTATGGAATTAGCAGTAAAATGTGAGATCTCTTGATATTTACTATAATCTGAATCGATAAGTGTCATTTTGTAAAAAAACAAACGATCTATTAGGAGAACATGAGAAAAATGATTTTACAGAAAAACTTAAACTGAAGTGAATAAAATTGTTGAGGAAATACTATGTTTTATAATGGAAGAATATAACCGTTGGAGAAATATAGTCATTAAAAAAATATATCCATTAAAAAAATATGACTGTTGGAAAAATATATCTGTTGAAAAAATATGACTGTTGTAAAAAAACAACAAACCCATTAAAAAATTATATCTGTTGGGATAGTATGAACATGAAGCAGTTTCATGTGCAATTTAATTGTTGAATCGCTGCACAACTAGAAACTCCAAGTTGTCATGCCACAAAAGCTTGAAGTGGACACAAACCAAGCGTCAACCATCTCAAAATATTTGGTTGTGTCACTTATAACAAGCTCGATGACAAAGGAGAAAAATGCATCTTTGTCGGTTATGGTGACAAGATGATGGGATACAAGTTGTACAATCCCATCACCAAGAAGGTGGTCATGAGTAGGGATGTGATCTTTAAAGAATGAGAAGCTTGGCACTAGACTTTGGATCAAGAGAAAGCAAAATGGGTCAACACAGATGTGATCCTGGAAGAGGAAGAGACAACAGGAGTACCACTAATTCCTGTGAATGAACCACAAACTCCACCACATGAATCTCCACCATCCTTCAGAGAAGCCTCGTCATCATCATCATCATCAGGAACATCCATGTCAGAAAGACCAAAGAGGACGAGAAGCTTGCAAGAAGTGTATGAAGCCACTGAGATAATCGAAGATACAAATCTATTTTGTTTCTTTGCAGATGGTGACCCACTAAACTTCACAGAAGCTATTAAAGAGGAGAAATGGAAGATAACCATGGATAAAGAAATTAATGCAATTGAGAAAAACGACACCTGGAAGTTGACCACGTTGCCAGATGGTCACAAAGCAATTAGTGTGAAGTGGGTCTACAAGACAAAGAGAAGTTCCAGAGGAGAAGTACAAAGGTACAAGGCAAGACTCATGGCAAAAGGCTATAAATAGAGAGAAGGAATTGACTAGGGAGAAATATTTGCTCCAATAGCCTAGCTAGAGACAATCTGATTGATGATTTTGTTAGCTGCACAAAATAGATGAAAAAACTATCAGCTCGATGTGAAGTCAGCATTTTTTAATGGCTTCCTAGAAGAAAATATCTATGTTGACTAGGATATGTCAAATTCGGTGATGAAGGTAGGGCATACAAATTGAACAAAACTTTCTGTGGCCTAAAGCAAGCTTTGCGTGCTTGGAATACTTGCATCGACAAGTATTTCCAAGAGAATGGATTTGAGAAGTGTTCATATAAACACGCTTATATGTTGATAGAAGAATATGATAGAAGAATTTAAAATGACTAATATTGGCATTATGACACATTTTCTAGGCCTTGAAGTGACTCAGAAGGAAGATGGCATCTTTGTTTCACAAAGTGGATATGCCAAGGAGATTCTCAAGAAATTTGGCATGAAGAATTTATTCGTAACAACTCAAGTTGAAAGTGGACTACAACTCAAGAGGAGTGAAGTTGGAAATGTGGATCCAACTTACTTTAAAAGTTTAGTAGGAAGCTTAAGGTACTTGACATGTACTAGACCGGATATTCTATATGGATTATGACTGATTAGTAGATACATGTAGACACTAGATCAATCACATTTAAATGCTGCCAAGAGAATCATCCGCTTCATCAAGGGCACAGTAAATGAAGGGTTGTTTATACAACAACAGAGAACCTCAGTCTCATTGGTTACTCGGATAATGATTAGAACAGAGAATTGGATGAAAGGAAAAGCACAACAGGCTTTGTGTTCTTCATGGGAGACATATCATTTACATAGTCATCCAAGAAGCAAATAATAGTGACTCCGTCAAGTTTTAATGTTGAATATGTTGCTGCCAACTCAACAGTATGCCATGCAATCTGGTTAAGGAATGTGCTAAAGCATCTAGGATTTCCACAAGAAATGCCCACTGAAATCTACATCGACAATCGTTTGGCAAATGCATTGGCTAAGAACCCGGTGTATCACGAACGAAGCAAGCACATTGATACACGTTATCACTCTATCCGAGAGCATGTAAAAAATAAGGAAGTAGAATTAATATCTTTCAAAACTAATGACCAAGTTGCAGATATCTTCATGAAGCCACTAAAGGGTGATACGTTCACTAGACTGAAGTCAATGCTGGGAATTAAGACCCTCAGTCAAGTTTAAAGGGAAAATTGGACGATGTAACTTGTTGAAGACATGTGGAAGAAGTTTTCTCACATGGAACTCATGGTAAAGTTGTGGCCGTAAAAATGGATGTCAGTGCCATTTGGTGATGAGGTCATTGCTTATGCAATAGACCTCCAATTCGTCTCTATATATGCTGAGACTATTTGCATTGTTTGAGTGTGGGAAAATAAGAGAGAAAAGATAGTGAGAGATAGAGAGAGAGTTGAGTTAGAGCAGAGAACTCCTCCTTCATATTTTGTAATTCACATTTGAACTAAATACATCCAGTAAGGTTGTTTTGTATATTTATCACTCCTTGTGGTCACACCCAGTGATCACCATTGGCAAATTTCACCAATAATATTTACTCACTTTTTTCAAAAGACGTGCGCGATACTTGCACACTCTATGGCTGTAAATATAATTTCTCTTTAACCAATATTGAATTTCTTGATACTTTCTGTTTTGATGTACAACATTAAGGAGTTTGTAAAAAATGCTTCTATTAAAAAAAAATAATAATAACAAATCCCAGAATTTTAGGAAAAACTATTGACTTTCTAAATCTAATTTATGAAAAATATTTTGGGGTCTACAATAAATTGTCATCAAGATTTATGAATATTTGGAAAAAAAGAAAGAACGAAAGAATTTCTCAAATAAATAAAACCTTTAAAGATATCTATAGCTATATTAATTTGGACCTTAATTGAGTTAAGGATGTTGGGCTTCTTTATATGGAGCCTAGGTATGTTTGTATATGGCCCGGTTTGATGATCCAACTCGACAAGGATTCGTTAAAGTTTTTTTTGGTAGATTTTCAATGAGGCTTGGGCCATTTTTAGCTCTGGAACCGATCCAACCCGTTCTTGGCTCTTGAACCAATTCAACCCGACCCCCTTACACACTAATTAGGGTTTACTGTATATATATTATTTATGTACAACTGCCATATTGTCGCATTGTGTATTCAACTATCATCTAAAACAAAATCTTTCACAACTTCGTGGTCGTAGGCACGTTGCCAAACCACGTAAACTTTATGTCGTGTGTGATTGATTTTGTTTTTGTTTAATTTTTCTCTTATCAGTTTTAACAACTGGTATCAAGAGGTAGGTTTAGATTTGAGTAAGAATGATGGCCAGAGAAGAAGTGGAGGTGTCTAGAATTGAGAATAATAATGACATAAATCTCGGGTATCGGAAGATGCAGATCAAGGATTATCTCTACGAGAAGAGACTTCATCTTCATCTTCATCTATTGGGGAATAAGCTGAATAGCATGAAATATGCAGATTGAAACTTATTAGATCGATAGATTTTGGGGGTCATTCGGTTGACTCTATCAAGGTTAGTTGCACACAGAGTTATCAAGGAAAAGACTGTTGCAGATCTTATGGCGGCCTTGTCTAGTATGTATGAGAAGTTGTATGATATAAATTTGAAACTAGGTTTAATTTGTCCGATAATATTTTTGGGCTTATAAATAATTTCTTAGGCTCAATACCAATTAAGTAAGACCTGCTTGTCCATAATTATTAATTGGGCTTTAAACTTAATTATCGAGCCCAATAAACAAACCCATAATTTACCACATAAACTTTTGGGCCTGGTTCTATTCTAAATTATCCAATAGATTGTAATTGGGCTTACCAATGTGGTCCATCAACCGTAATTTAGTACCAGTAAAATTATCCTTATAAATATTGTGTCAAGTTTTTACATAAATTATTGCGCTACTTAGTATTACCGACCAGTGTGTCTGTCAAACTAGACTTACTTAGTGACCGTGAGTAAGATTTATTTTATTGTGATGCTTGAAATAACCGAACAATGTGTCGGTCGGACTAGACTTCCTTGGTGATCCCAAGCAAGATTTATTTTCTTGCAATGCTCGAGATTTTTGAACAATGTGTTGGTCAAACTAGCCTTGCACGATAATCCCTAGCAAGGGCTAAATTCTTGCACAATGTGTTAGTTGAACTGTGCAAGGCACGTATGTCCAAGTGAAAGTGGTGTTGCATTTTTTATATGGAAAAATATAATCTTTAAAATATATATAAATTAGAACTAATAATTAAGACTGAAAATCATTGAGGAAAAATGATAATTGGTAATATGATAATGAACTAAATATCGTGAAAGTGTTTTAGAGTTTTGTCAATTATAAAAAATAATTATTATATTGGTAGTGGCAAAAGTAGCAAACCATTGATAGATATTTGAATCAAAAAATAGTTTATGAACAAGTCAAGTCAAGAGGCATATATACAACTATTGTAAAATTTAGTGTTGGTTAGTTGCGGCCATGTATTAGTTTCACACATGATCAGGCTATCAAGATGATAGTTAACTTGTTTTACGAAGATGAAATTTGTTTTGTTCATAAAATTGATCTTCCCAACTCATGTATAGTTTTCTTTTATTGCAAAGCTCATGCCTAGGTCTACATTGTTTGTATATATGAAGATGATCTTGAAAGTTGAATGCTTTGTACTAAACTAATCAAAATGAAATATAGAAAAGAACAAGAATAGAACTTTAGTTTGACATTCATTAGTTTGCTAACTCTTTATGACTGGACCACGTTTTTGTAGATGTTGATGGACAGAAAAATTATTAGATGGTTCTATTTCTAAATAACTCATACTATATGGTGTTATTCCGGAAAAAAATCGCACATGAACCTAATCGTAAGTGTGTCACAAAACAAGGGGATGACCAAATTTACCTAAAATCTTTTTAAAAGAAATATCAAGGGTAAAAATGTAATCTTATTTAAAAGACAATACAATTTAATTAAGGAAAAATAGACAGTAAAAAAAACATTAAAAAGACAATAGGCGCTAATTATCTAAATGAAAACCTTGGTAATCTTGCTTGCCAAATACAAAATATTTTAGAACCTCATAGACATAAAAAGTAACCTATCAAACACAAACCTCAAGGACAAAGAAGTAACTTAACCCTTCAAACACAAGTAATTCTTTTTACTCTTTAGACACAAACCTCAAGGACAAGATGATTGTTGTTGTATGATTATATCCGACACAAACTACTATTCACACCCTATGGGCGCTTTTATTAATAGAATATATCAGACCGGCTCAAGGGTAATGCCAAGGCCACCCCTAAGGCCCCCACTTTGAGTAGGACCTATAATAAAAAATATTATAAAATATTATAGCCTTCAAAAAATAAATTATAGAAAAAATAATAATTTAGCATAGAAGATGAAAAAAGTCTGGCCTAAAATAAAATCAACGTAAAATTTGGTAAAAAAAAAAAACTAATAAATATAAAAAGTTTTACTAAAAGATATCTCGTCCAATACGTACAAAATCTTCAAACAAGGATAAAAATAGAATAGAAGTGGCAAAATGATAATATATTACTCTAGAATATCTTCTAAAATATGATGTGTATTTTGATATTGATGGCTTTGATTTGTTTTTAAAATTAAGTATTAAAAGAAGTATTATGGATAAGGGATAATACTCAATTTAACAAAAAAGAAATGATATTTACAGTCATAAAATACGCAAGTACCGTACAATTATTTTGAAAAAATGAGTAAATATGAAAACTATATGAAAAGAGTTAATTTTTTAATAGTGAATCTCACTTTTTTTTTAAATGATTGCACGTCGCTTTGACTCCATGATTGTATGTAGGGCTGTACAGAAAACTGGAAAACCGGCTGAGACCGACTCAGACCGGCCGCCGGAGCTCGGAACCGGCTGAAACCGGCAGGGAACCAGTCGGCCGTCGGTGATAAATCATCAAAACCGGCGTCGGCAGGTTTGGTCGCGGTTTGAACCAACAAAAAATCAAAAAACCGGCCGACGCCGTATATATATATTTTTTAAAATATATTCATTTATTAAACGACGCCGTTTCACTTAAATAAGTGAAATGACGTCGTTTTCATCTTAAAATTAGAAAAAAAAAAAAAAAAGGGAACGGCGCCATTTGGCATAAGCCAAATGGCGCCGTTCCAACTAGGGCATATTGTCCCCGAGCTCTAGCCCTAGGTCCATTTCGTTCGGACCCCCTACCCAGTTTCCGCCTCTCTCTCCTTCGAGTCTTCGACGATTCGGCCAGTTCCGTGCGTGACGCTGCGTCGCCGTCCACTGACTCCAGTGACTCCAGGCTCGGGCTCTAGCGACTCCAGCTACTCACGGCTCACCGACGCCCAGCGGTCCACCATCCAGTAGCGGCGCAGTCTCCAGTCTCCACGCTTCCTCCGGCAAACCATATGGAACCCGAGAGTCTCCATTGTTGTTTTTAGGTATGATTTTGAGATTTATTTATTTATTTATAAGTATTTTGTGATATTTTATTTAGAACCCGAGATTGCAAAAGTTCGGTTGATTAGTGTTTTTGTTTTCTAATTTGGTATTTCCATCTAGGGTTAGGGATTGTGTTTGCTTGTTTGAGATGATTGAAATAGTGAGGAGGATTTTGTTGAAGAATTTTGATTAATTTTCGTCGGCAGTGTGCATTGCCATTCAGTGCATTCACGAATTGGATGTAATTTTGTTGAAAAAAAAAATTGTGATGTTTATTGGAAGTAAAATTTATGATGTGTTTATGTTATAAATAATTTGTGATATTTATTGCAAGTTAAATTTATGATGTGTTTATGTTATAAATAATTTGTGATGTTTATTGAAAGTAAAATAATTTGTGAGATTAATGAGCGATCTAAAATGTAGATTAGAATCTTAGATTTGTGATGTTTGCCACGTTGCAAACTAGCTGCTGTGTAATTAACAATTGTGGTGATTTTTTGTTCTTTCTTGTTTTTACATGTTAGATGGATTCTTCGTCAAGTCCAATTGATCTTGATTCGAACTCCCAAATACCAAAACCCCCGACTTCAAGTGCTCCTAATAGTAGTAATTGTCCACTTCCTAAGAAACGGAAGGGGAATGATCCGTCAATTGTTTGGGATCATTTTACAAAAGTTGAGGGTTGTTCCGTAGATGATCCTAAGGCCAAGTGCAATTATTGTGGCAAGATATACGCTTGCCACTCGAAGAGGAACGGAACTTCAACTATGCAAAACCATCTACCTTCATGTCCCAAAAATCCTTATAAGCGTGGGCCTTTAGATAAATACCAAACAACATTGACAGGTGAGGTATCCTCGGAGGGGTTTGGAGAGAGTGATAATTCTTTAAGAAATCTTGTAACTCATAAATATAGTGAGGAGGCTGTGAGGATGGCGCTTGCGGAGATGGTAATTCTCGATGAATTACCATTTAGAATTGTTGAAGGGCAAGGATTTAAGAAGATGGTTTAGTTGCTTGAACCTAGATTTAAAGTGCCATGTCGAGTGACGGTTGCAAGGGATTGTATGAAACTATTTGCATCTGAAAAGGCCAAACTTAAAAAGTTATTCAAAGATGGGGGAAAGAGGATTTCATTAACTACCGATACGTGGACATCGGTACAAAATCTTAATTATATGTGTCTAACTGCCAATTTCATTGATAGTGATTGGAAATTACAGAAGAAAATTATAAATTTTTGTTTAATCCCTAATCATCGAGGGGATACGATTGGAGAATATGTTGAATCGTGCCTCCTTCATTGGGGCATTGATAAGATATTTACTGTTACTGTTGATAATGCTAGCTCAAATGATACTGCAATTGCATATTTGAGACATTTTTTGACGGAGAATATGTTGGAAGGAAAGCATATGCACATGAGATGTTGTGCTCATATTCTGAATCTTGTCGTGAATGAGGGTCTTAAGGAGTGTGATGATGCCATTACAGTGGTTAGAAATGCGGTTAGATATGTGCGCTCCTCCCCCGCAAGATTAGACAAGTTTAAGAGATGTGTAGAAAAGGAAAAAATTGATTGTAAAAAAATGTTGTGCCTTGATGTGCAAATCCGATGGAATTCAACTTACATGATGTTGGAGGCTGCTGAGAAATTTGAAAAGGCTTTTAGGCGAATGGAGAGTGAGGACTACAATTTCCTTTCTTACTTTAAGGATGGAAACATTGGGCCTCCTAGAGCTGACGAGTGGGAGACAGTGCGGTTTTTGTGAAATTTTTGAAGATGTTTTATGATGCCACTTGTCAATTTTCTGGTTCTTTACATGTCACAGCAAACACAAGTTTTTTGGAGATTTGTAGGCTCCAAAAAGAGTTGGTTAGACTGTGTGAGAGTCAGAATACTTGTTTGATGAACATGGCCATAAGCATGAGAATGAAATTTGATAAGTATTGGGGTTCATTGGATAGACTGAATTTGTTGTTGTTGATTGCAGTTCTCCTTGATCCACGTAGTAAGTTGGGACTTCTTACTTTTCACTTGAAAAAAATTTATGATCACAATTGGGCTGAAGATTTATTGTCGAGGGTGAGACAATTATTATCAGACATGTATGAGGAGTATAATGCTACGTTCGGTTCTTCCTCGAGTAGTAGAGAACATGTTTCCCCTCCGTCAGCTGCACCTCCAGATGATGTTGAAGACAATCATGAGTCACAAATTTTTTATGAGTGGTTGCAAGCATCGACTGCCTTTGGATCTACATCAACCAAAACAGAGATTGATCGGTATTTATCAGATGGTTGTGAGGCATTCAGTCAATCTTTTGATTTGTTGAATTGGTGGAAAGTGAATGAGCCTAACTATCCTATACTTGCGAGAATTGCACGAGACGTGTTAGCCATGCCTGTTTCCACGGTTGCATTAGAATCCGCATTTAGTATGGGAGGTCGGGTACTTGATCCTTTTTGGAGTTCCTTGGGTCCAAGAACTGTTGAGGCACTTATTTGTACTCAGAATTGGTTGCGACATCTGTCAATGCCAATTGATATTCGAGACTCCATAGATAATGTTGAGAGCTTTGTAGTAGAATCTGGTAATGTGTTTTTAACTTTTACTCATTCAATTTCTATATTCATTTATTTTTATTATTTAATTTAATTTGTTTTCATTATCCTAATTTATTAATATTGATAATTTGATTATTTGGTGTTTTCTTATAGAGTTAGGAGCATCATACATCACAACTATTGATGATTGAAGAGTCGAAGACTGTAGACTGAAGAATGAAGATTTTTTGGGTTTTATTCAAAAACAATTGTTATTTGTTGCTTAAGACAATTTAATTTTGTTTGTAATGTGTATTAAACATCTAGTGGAGTTTTATTTATTTATCTAGTAATTAGTAATTTAGTATATAAGATAATAAGATTATAAAATATAAGTAGTATATATGTAGTAGTTAATAGTTATTAGTTACTAATAATATATGCATGGCATGATTAAAATTAAAAAGAAATTGATTAAATTAATTAATTATAAAAATTCTGTAAAAAAAAAAATCTTTGTAGTAGATGATCTTGAATAACAAAATGAGCTCAAAAAGAGGTTGAATTGGGTCTTAAAATGGCCCAAACAGTACTAAAACCGGCCCAAATACAGTGGCCCAAACCGGCCCAAAACCGCCAAACCGACCGTAAACCAGCCGGTAACCGAACCGGCCAGTTTTCATACCCTGGTCGGTCGGTTTCGGCCGGATTTGAGCCTATTAAAAACCGACCGGTCGGTCTCGGTTTGGGCCCAAATCCGAACCGACCGGTCGGTTTTTCACCCCTAATTGTATGTAGCAATACTCATTTATAAAAAGAGAAATACTTATAACCGGTACATCTATTTTTCTTCAAATAACAGCTCTCCAATAAAAACATGGCACACATGAGTTCCATTTTATCATCACTGTAACCCCACCACATACGATAATAAAACCCCCTCACTCTTTCCTGCTGTCACCCCCTGCAACGACGTTCACCTCTCCCCACCACCTCGCACTGGCATCCCTTACCCACCTGATGCAAACCCCCCTCCCGGTGCACCCCTCACCCACGGACCTCCTCCCCCGTTGGTCCCCCCCCCGGTCTCTCTCCCTCTCACTCTCATTTTCTTCTTCTTCTTCTTCCCCCCTCCCAAATGCTTCATGCATCCCCCTCCCCCCCTCCCCCATCAAAACATTTCAGAGGAAAAAAAATTCTAAATAAATCCCTTGTAAAATAGACATACTATCCACGTAACAAAGAATTCCAGTTCCAGAGACTCATGAACAATACCCAAATTGGTAATTACCAAATTAATTCGTTCTAGATTCAAAAAGTGAAGATCATGAATGGAATAAAAAGAAGCAAACCCATCTCTCGTCTCTGGTCTGGAGCCACACGAAGAGGGAGGGTGTTTTGCCTATTGTGATTCTACGCGGTGAAGTCTAAGGAGCTTATTGTATTTTTTCCTACGTGTCGAAGTCTGAATGGAGGGCTGCTCTTCCCTTATTAGAAGCTCGACTGTTCTGAAATGTTTCTCTTACAAAAATATTATATTCTCTTTCAAATTGTTATATTGCTTATAGATATTTTTAAGCAAAACAAGAATAGTGTTTTTGCATCTAAAAAAATTTCAAAAAAATTTCATTATTTTATATTTAAATATTATTATCATTTTTAAATTAAACTCGCATGTACTTAATGGCTCACCTTAGGCCACAAAATATATTCAGCCGCCCTGTAATAGATATGAGCGTACATCAAAATATCAAAATATCAAAATATAAACGTGGAATAAGACTTGAATTAGAACGATATTCGTTGGCGGAAGTCCATAGTAAGTGATCTACTATGACGTTCAAAAATAAAAACTGTAATATATGAGCTTTTCAATCATTTTGAAAACAAAAATCGTACTTGTTACTTCAACGATCCTATAAATGGAAGACAAAAGCAGTTTTTCACACACATAGCGGTTTATTAAGGCACCTAATTCTCGTGCAGCAGCTACTACACCAGAATGCAATCATGAGCACGATAGCACTCGTACAACAACATTGAAATATTCTAACATAATTCAGAACGAATCTTCCAAGCGCATGACACCTGTCCTACCTCTAGAAGATTCTCATATAACTAGCTGAGTGACTGTACACCGTCTGATCAAAATATAATCAGATTCTTATCCATGGTATACTTGTATAAATATGTGTTGGAAATACAATGTAAAGACATTGGAAAACATATGAATGAAAAGAGGCTCTGCCTCCATTGAGGTTTTCGTTCGAATGCTTGGTATGCTTGCTTTCTAGCTTCTGCCATAAATTCATTATAAACCCAGGTCTTCCCAATGTTTCTTCTCTAGTTAGGTCTTCGTCCCCGAATTCTTTACTCTCTACGCCGCAACCTGCTACTTCTCAGCAATCCGTGTCTTCCTCTACCCATCCTATTCCTCTACATCCCATGCGCACAAGGTCTCAAAATCAAATCTATCGTCCCCTTCACAAAACCGATGGCACCATACCTTGGCCAAAGCCCAACCCTTCGGCTCACCTTACTATTTCGTCCACTTCCCCGATACCAGAAGAACCCTCATCCTCCACAAAAGCCTCCAAGTATCCTGAATGGCGTGCTGCTATGGCTTTTGAGTTCGATGCCCTCATCCTTAACCACACATGGGATTTGGTTCTGTATTCCTCAAAACTCAATATTCTCGGGTCTAAGTGGGTCCTCAAAACCAAAAGGCATGCTGACGGAACCCTTGAATGACGAAAGGCACGCCTAGTTGCTAAGGGGTTCCATTAGCAAGCTGGTATTGATTTTACAGAGACCTACAGCCTTGTTGTGAAGCCAGTGACCATTCAGACTCTCTTATCCATTGTTGTTTATTTGTCCTGGCCATTACACCAGTTAGACATTCAGAATGCCTTCCTGCATGGTGATCTGGACAAAGCTGTCTTCATACATTAGCCACCCGGGTTCGCAAATCCAGATTTTCCCTCGCACATCTGCAAGCTACATAAGTCTATTTATCGACTTAAACAAGCTCCTAGGGCTTGGTTCTCAAAGTTGAGTAATAAATTATTGTCTGTTGGTTTTTATGCTTCAAAATCTGATCCTTCCTTGTTTATATTCCGCAATTCCACTGACTCTTTATTTATATTAATTTACGTGATTGACATAATCCTTACTGGTTCCAGTGATTTGCTCATTTCCCAAATTCTTGTCTCTTTGCGTGATGCATTTCCCATTACAAACTTAGGCTCTTTGCATTATTTTTTAGGTATTGAGGTCCTAAAAAATTCTCAAGGTTTATTTTTGTCTCAGACCAAATACATCACTGACTTGCTTAAACGCACAAACATGCATCAGTCAAAGTTAGTTTCCGCCCCCATGAGCACTACATCTAAACTTTCAGCCTCAGGAGGATCCTCAGCTTTACTGTAGCATTGTAGGCAGTTTACAATATTTTTCTTTTACAAGACCTGACATTTCATTTGCTGTAACTAAGGTTTGCCAATACATGCACTCTCCTAGAATTCCTCATTGGCAAGCGGTTAAAAGAATTCTTCGTTATTTACGTCTTACTTCTCATTTTGGTTTGCATTTTTCTGCTTCATCTTCCTAAACATGTCTATATTTTCTGATGTTGACTGGGTCGGTTGCCTAGACGATCGCAATTCCACGGGTGGATTCTGTGTATATTTTAGTTCTCACTTGGTATCATAGGGTTCTAAGAAGCAACCTGCAGTTGCTAGATCATCCACCGAAACTGAGTATAAAGCAGTTGCAAATACTACTTGTAAGCTACTATGGCTACAATCATTAATGATTATCACTTTGTTCGAGAACACTATGGTGTGATAATCTTGGTGAGCTGGGAATTTTTTTGGCTGATCCTCCAACACTATGGTGTGATAATCTTGGTGCCACCTACCTATCCATAAATGCGGTACTTCATTCTCGAATAAAACATATCGAACTTGATTATCACTTTGTTCGAGAACGGGTTTCTAATAAAGCACTGAAAGTTTCCTTTATTTCAAGCAAGGATCAACTAGCCGATATCTTTACAAAGCCTCTTTCAGCTTCATGTTTCAACTTTCTTCGATCAAGCCTCACCATTCTTCCGATGCCGCTTGAATCTTGGGGGGCTATTAAGGCACCTAATTCTCATGCAGCAGCTACTGCACCAGAATGCAACTATGAGCACGATATAACTCGTACAATAGCATTGAAATATTCTAACAGAATTCAGAACGAATCTTCCAAGCGCATGACACTTTTCCTACCTCTAGAAGATTCTCATATAACCAGCTGAGTGATTGTACACTATCTAATCAAAATATAATCAGATTCTTATCCATGGTATACTTGTATAAATATGGGTTGGAAATACAATGTAAAGACACTGAAAAACATAGGAATGAAAAGAGGCTCTGCCTCCATTGAAGTTTTCCTTGGAATGCTTGGTATGCATGTTTTCCAGCTTCTGCCGTAAATTCATTACTGTGCAAGTCATGGTTACTGCGACGACACATGAATACCCCTCGATCTCTAGCTTTGAAAAAAGTCTGACAGGAATTGAAATCATTTTGATGATTACCGATGTTAGAATAATGATATATTTATTATTTACCGTTTCCTAACAATTATTATATAAATTATTTTACTATCAATAAAAACAATCATGTCATTTTATTAAAAAAATTAAGTTTATAAAATTATTATCAATTTTAAATAGAAAAATAAAATAATTATAATAAAATCATTTTCCCAGCCCTAATGTGTAACAAAACTAAATTAAGTAGAAAAGCCTGAGATACGAGTAGTACTTAATTCGAGGGATGCATATATACTACATTTGAAAATTCCAATTATATACATGATATATATCAATGAACCCAAGTGCTTACTTCGAGTGACATGCATATAAGAGAACAGGTGATTTTTCCTGTCGAGAGATTTTCTCGTAGAGACGATATTTTTCCTGTCTGAGTACAGGTTTTCTTTTCTCGTCTTTCTGTTGTTCAGTTTGAGTGGTGGTGATATGTCAGAGGTATTAGAAGATCTTTGTCAGAGGCTGTCTCTATCAGAAAAAGAACATGAGGAGTTAGTAGTGGAAGAAAATTTGTTTGAAGAATCTAAAAGTAGAGGTGAAAAGTGTTAATTTGTCTCTTTGCTTACTGACAAAAGTTATAACAGGGAGGCTTTTAAACAAACCATGAAACGTAGATGGAGGCCAGTGGAGAAGCTCTCTTTTAAAAGTCTGGGAACGAATATGTTGCTGGCTGAGTTTGAGGATCCTAGAGATGAGAGATATAGATCGGGTCATAAGAGAGGGGCCTTGGTCTTTTGATAAATATCTAGTGTTGCTCAAACAATTTGCAGGCGAAATTCAGGTTAGTAAAATCATCATTACTAAGGCTACTTTCCAGATTCGTTTGTATGATTTACCTTTACATGCAATGACTGAGATGGTGGCTAGTTTGATTGGTAATAGTATTGGAAGAGTGGAGGAAACTGACTGTGATGAAGTTGCTTAATTGGGGAGTGTACATTCGAGTCAGGGTAACTTTTGATATCACAAAACCTCTAATGAGAGGTAAACGTCTCAGTCTGGGCTCTCAAACTCATTGCTGGGTTACATTTGTTTATGAGCATTTACCAAATTTGTGCTATGTCTGTGGGAAGTTGGGTCATAATCATAAGGATTGTAGTTCCTGGCAGTGTAATCAGGAAAAATTTAAAGATGATAGTTTTCCATTTGGTCCTTGGATGCATGCTGGAGGAATTGCAGGCGTAGCAACCAGATTCTGGAATCAAAATTCACAGCAGACAGATGATCTTCGAAGTTCTTCCATGGATGTTATAGACATTCAAGGTCAGAAAAGGAAATAGATGGAGGCACCAAATCTGGCTGTGGATCAGGGTGCAACGGCTACAAAATTATTTTCAGACCAAGATGGTAATGACATTGATGGGTCCACAATTAATGCTGATAAGGAAGTTTTGATGAATTGCATGGTAACTGACAAACCAATCTGGAAAGTTGACGTTGTGCATGAGGTAAGGGTGGAGTATGTACCTGAGAGTGAATTGATGACTAATCTGATGGGTAAGCAGTTATTTCAGCAGGAAGTAATGGAGACACATGTGGCTGGGCCTATTGAGAAGGGTTTAAAGGGGGCTGCGACAAAGGAGCAGGGCCTCTTTGAGCCCACAAAACCTACTCAAGCAGCAGAAGAGGGAAGTTTAGTAGCAGATTCTGTTATTAAAAAATCTGATGCTGTTCTTTTAACAGAAGCAAGAAAATGGATAAGGAAAACTAGAGGTCGCAGAGAAGTAATTTCTAACCTATGATGGGACACAAACAGAAGATGAAGGTGGAAATTTTGGAATTTCCTGATATGAGCAGTGATGAAGTAGTTCCTTTGGGGAAGAAGCTGAGAAGAGTAGTAGAACATGGGTACCAAACTTTGAATCTATCGATGGAGGCTGTTGATCAGTCCCGCAGAAAGCAATGAAACTCCTAAATTGAAATTTCCCTGGGCTTGGGAACCCATGTGGAATTCGGGCCCTTCGTGACCTTGTCAAGAAGGAAAATCTTGATGTTTTATTTTTAATGGAAACTAAGTCAAATGTTATTAGTACGGAAAGGTTGAAATTATAGTTACATTTTGAAAATTGCTTGGCCGTGGCCAGTGAGGGGAGGAGTGGAGGTTTAGTGTTGATGTGGAAGAAGGCATGTGATATCATTATTAAAAGCTATTCCAAATTTCATTTTGATGCCTTAGTAACTGAAGAAGGGATGGGAGCTGTAACATGGCAGATGACTTGCTTGTATGGTCACCCTGAAACAGTAAAAAAGAAGGATACATGGGACTTGTTGAGATCTTTGAGAAGGGAGGGTATGGCATGGCTTGTGTTTGGTGATTTGAATGAGCTTTTAAATAGGAATGAGAAGTTCGGGGGAAGGAAAAGACCTGAGAAGCAAATGAGGAATTTAGACAAGTAATTGATGATTATGAGTTAATAGACTTGGGTTTCTTTGGATCAAAGTTTAATTGGTGGAATAATTGAGATGAAAGAAGCTATACATGTGAAAGACTAGATAGATTTCTGGCCAATGAGTTGTGGACCTCTTTATTTCCCCATGCAAGGGTTACTCATGGCATAGCTGCACACTCAGATCATTGTCCCATTCTTATTCATTTGGAGGGCAACATTAAGAGGAGGAAGGGTGCAAAACCTTTTAGGTTTGAAGCCATGTGGACAAAGGATTTAGCTTGTGGCTCAATCATTGAGAGATCTTGGCAATTTGATAGTGGTCCAAGGGGTATGCATGATATCATGGAAAAAATTACAGTGTGCAGTGAGAATCTAGCAAAGTGGAACAAGCATTCATTTGGCAATGTTCAGCAAAAAATTTCAGAAGCAAGAACCATATTACAATACAATTAGTCTTTGTCTACTCGTACGAGGGAAGAATTGCATAAAGCTCGGGAAGATTTGCGAGTTTGGCTGGAAAGAAGTGAGATTTTGTGGAGACATAGGTCAAAGGCCCTATGGCTAAAGGAAGGTGATCAAAATACAAGATACTTTCATAGGAAAGCTTCTCAGAGGAAGAAAAGAAATGAAATTATAAGACTCAAAGATGATGTTGGAGCATGGAAGGAAGGGGAAGATAGAGATGAGCCAATAATGCAGTATTTCCAAGATTTGTTCACAACCAATTCTCAGTAAGGAGAGATGGAGTTTTTAACAGCTTTGAATGGAAGGGTGACAAATGAGATGAATGCAGAACTGACCAAGCCTTTCATGGCACAAGAAGTTGAGGAAGCTTTGCATCAGGTGAATCCAACAAAGGCCCCAGGACCAGATGGAATGGCTCCAATATTTTTTCAACAATATTGGAGTACTGTGGGAGGATCAATAACAGCTGCTGTCTTACAAGCATTGAATGATGGCCATTTTTCAGGTTCACTAAATCATACCTTCATTGCTTTGATTCCTAAGGGAAAAAAAAAATAGAGAGAGTAAGTGAGTATAGGCCTATTAGTCTCTGTAATGTTATCTATAAAGTCATTTCCAAAGTTTTGGCTAATAGACTGAACAAATTCTACCTAGTATTATCTCAAAAACTCAAACAGCTTTTGTTCTTGGGAGGATTATATCTGATAACATTCTTGTAGCCTATGAAATAATTCATTTTTTGAGGAATAAGAGAAGGGGAAAGGAGGGTTACATGTCACTCAAACTTGACATGAGTAAAGCCTATGATAGGCTTGAATGGAGCTATCTTGAGAAGGTTATGCAGCAGATGGGGTTTCAGGATAAGTGGATACAAATGATTATGTTCTGTGTGACATCAGTGAGTTTTTCTGTTCTTATTAATGGTGAGCCTACTAGTACTATCTTTCCATCTCGAGGTATTAGGCAGGGGGATCCTCTATCCCCTTACCTATTCTTGTTATGTACTGAGAGACTCACCTCTCTTCTAAATCAAGCAACACAAAGTGGTCTGTTGAGTGGGGTTAAAGTTTGTCGAGGGGCTCCTTTGATTAATTATCTGCTTTTCGCAGATGATAGTCTTATATTTCGTATGGCAAATGTCAATGAAACCTTGGTAGTACACAACCTGCTAGAGACTTATGAACAAGCTTTTGGACAGAAAATTAATAGGGAAAAAACTGCTATGGTATTCAGTGCAGATGTACAATCTGCCACTAGAGCTTATCTATGCATTTTTGGGGAGTTCAAGCCTTCCAATAGTGTGATAGGTATCTTGGTTTACCACCATTTATAGGGAGAGATAAATACAAAGCCTTTCAGACATAAAACCACAAAGTTTGGTATAAGTTACAAAACTGGAAAGAAAAACTTTTGTCTTAAGGTGGAAATGAGATTCTTATTAAAGTAGAAGCCATATCAATCCCCACTTACTCTATGAGCTATTTTAAGTTGCCCTCTTATTTGTGTCATGACCTAGAGCAAATGATGGTGAGGTTTTGGTGGGGCAAGAAAAAGGAAGAGAAGATGATTCATTGGGTAAGTTGGAAAAGAATGTGTGCTCCAAAGTCTAAAGGTGGTATGGGTTTAAAAGTTTGAATATTTTTAATGATGCACTTCTTGCAAAGCAAGGTTTGAGGCTAATACAAAGTGAGGACAGTTTGTTACACGAAGTATTCAAGGCCAGATATTTCCCTAATAATACATACATAGAGTAAAAAAAGGGCTATAACAGCTCTTATGCATGGCAAGGAATATGGTTAGTGATGAAAAGGTTGGCTACTGCTTGCAGAAGGAGAATAGGTAATGGAAGATTGATTGAAATATGGAAGGACAGCTGGATACCTAGGATATCAGATCTTAAACAATTAGTGGATGTGAACAGAATTTAAGATGAGGGGGCTAAGGTGGAAACACTTATTGACCCTCTTACCAAATGGTGGGATGTTTTTAAGGTGAGAAGGGAACTGCCACCTCAATTAGCAGATGAGGTCCTAAAAATTACTTTCAGTTCTGAGAATTATGAGGATTTAATGATAGAAGTAGTTGCTTCCTAGTAAAAAGTGCATATAGGTTATTTTCTGAAATGGAGATAGGAACTGGGTTGCCTGAATCATCCAATACAAGTAACCAGAATAGAGTTTAGAAAATACTTTGGGGACTAAATATTCCAAATAAAGTTAAGGTGTTCTCATGGAGAGCTTGCTTGGAAGGCCTACCAACATTAGTGAACCTGAAATAGAGAATTACAGGGCTGAATGAAGAATGCCAGCTATGTAATATGCAACCAGAGACTACAATGCACGTAATTCGTCAGTGTGTACAAATCAAAGAATGGTGGTTGCACTTGATTCCAGATTTCCAGATATCATTTCCTAATGTGCAGTTTTCAGTCTTTCTAAGCAACTTTATTGAAACAAAAACTAAAGAAGAGGTGGAACTTATGCTGTTGTTGGCTTGGAACTGCTGGTATAGGAGAAACCAAAGAGTTTTTTAGGACAAATTGCTATAAGCTGAATGGCTGGTTTCTCAAGCTATCTCAATGAAACAGATGTGCAAGATTTTCAAATCAGATGCAATAATCAGAAAAAATAGAATTACAAAGTGGTCTCCTCCTGCAAATGATGTTCTCAAATTAAATGTGGATGGAACAATTTTTCATAAACAAGGTGCAGTAGGTGTCGGTTTAGTACTAAGAGATAGCAAGGGTGAGGTTCTTATGGCAGTATCAAAGAAAGAATTGGCTATGATAGATTCATATGAAATAGAATTGCTTGAAGTCCTGAGAGGTATGCAATTTTGTCTTCCTATGGGTATTCATGAATTACAGATTGAATGTGACTCACTATTGGTGGTTCAAGATATCCAAGCTTCAACTGGTTCTTCATCTTTGATGGGGCATATACTTCAGGATGTTAAACAATTGATGCAAAGAGTGCCTAAGTGTTCTATCCAACATGTATTTCGAGATTCCAATGTGGTGGCTCACAAGTTAGCTAAACTAGCTTTGAATGTCCAGGATGTCAATGTTTGGTGTGATGATATTCCTATTTCTATTAAACAACCCATTTGGGTTGATAAACAGTTGTCATGTTTACTTTTTTTTATTGAAATGGTTCACATGATGCCGCCCACGTACTAATTGATAAATATATAATCGATACTCAAATACTTTGAAATCTTAAAATGTATGCCAAAAACTTTTCTTCTTGATAAGTGCTTGCATCTATATATATTAGAGATTGTAAAACTTTTTGTTTTTATAAAGTGGATATGCTATTGATACTACAAGAGAATTGGTTTTTGGGACAAATCATTTCATCCCAAAAAATCCCATTTTCTTCTCAAATTCCTAATCTGTAGAAAGATGCAAGTCAACAAAAGCTATGGGCTTCATGTACATTTGGGAGGGCTAGCCATTCCAATACTACTTGTACCTTGGAGGGATTGGTAGAAATTCCTTGGGTAGATACTATAAAACCCAGAAACACCACAAATATTTGGGCGAAAGCACACTTCTTAAGATGGATGAAAAAACTTTTGAAGCGTAGAACTTGGAGTACATGCTGGAGGTGACCCAAATGTTCGGCATAGCTTCGACTGGAGATGAGCATATCATCAAAATAAACCACAACAAATTTGTTTATGAACGGATGAAGAGCTTGTGTCATATCTCTCATGAAAGTGCTATGGGCATTTGTAAGCTTGAAAGGCAAAACGAACCATTCAAATAACTCATCCCTCGTCTTAAAGGCTGTCTTCTACTCATCTCCGACAGGAAGTTGAATTTGGTGGTATCAGCTCCGTAGGTCAACCTTAGAGAACTGAGCACCATGCAACACATCCAACATGTCATCTAAGCGAGGAATAGGGAAACGATATTTTACCGTAATCCTATTGATGGTTCGGCTGTCAATGCACATGCGCCAGCTCCCATCTTTTTATTGGAGTGAGGAGTGTAGGTACGACTCACAGACTAAAGCTTTCACGAATGAATTCCTTTTCAAGTAGGCTTTGAACTTGCTGTTGAGTTCTTTATGTTCCGCTGGACTTATCCTCTATGCTGGCATGTTAGGGAGTAGGGTTGCGCCTGGCATCAAGTCCACTGCATGTTGTATGTCACGCATAGGGGGCAATATCTGGGGTAGCTCCTTTGAAGTGATATCTGAAAATTCATTCTAGAGCTCTTGTATTTCGAGTGGTAGTGGCTTTGTTATTGGTTGTGAAATGGTCTATTTTTTGACTAGTGCAAAGATGACGCCACACTCTTGGACTTTTGAGGTAATGTGTTGAAGGGTGAGCACTCTATCCTCCATAGTAGGGGAATCAAAATCATGAATTTTCATGGGCTGTAGAACCACTTCCTTGTTGTCGAAATAAAACGAGTAAGTATTTTTGTAGCCATCATATTTGACCCTTTGGTCGTAAAGCCATGGGTGCCTAATAATAAGTGGCATGCTTTCATGGGGATAATGTCGCATCGCAATGTATCTACGTAGTGCTTTCCCAAGGAGAACGTGATCAAGTACGGGCGTTTCACTGGAATTGACGTGTCATCCACCCAACTGAGTTTGCAAGGGTTAGGATATTTTTCTGCTAGTAATTTGAGCTTATACATTATTTCTTGGGAAATTACGTTCATACTGCTACCATTGTCAATAATGAGGTTGAGGGCTTTATATCGTGTATCCACACAACCAATCATCCTAGCTGGCTTCTTCCTTCTTCTGTCCCGTGAATACTAATCGGATTACGTAGACAGGCAGCTTGGATCCCTCAAGCATCTCCTCTGTATTAGAAATAACAAACCTGCAGTGTTTCCACTATCACACGCAGCCTCTACTCCACCAGAAGATGTCGCTGCTCCTGCTCTACCAAAGGCCACTCCAGTACATGACAACAATGCATACTAGTCTAGAAGAATCTTTCCTACACGTGTCACCATCTCATTCAATCTTGAGAATTCTGTTATACTCAAATAGTGTATAAATACCACCACAATGTACAGTAAACATCAATGAAATACACTTAGAATATTTTCATTCCTTGTGTCTTTATCTTTATTTTAACATGGTATCAAGAGCCTGCTAAGACTCACGTCTAAAGCACTGCCATGGCCGAAATACTCAACCTCCCTCCACCCCAACCCCAACCTCTTTCTCTTCCATCTTCTTCTCATTTAGTCACCGTCAAACTTAATCATGAGAATTACCTCTTGTGGAAGGCTCAGCTCATGCCTTATCTCAAGGGTCAAAATCTGTTAGGCTTTGTCGATGGCACTACTAAATCTCCTCACCCGTTTGATACAAGTTCAAAAAAACCCAATCCTGAATACTTGGCTTGGCAACAACAAGATCAAGCCATAATGAGTGTCCTTATCTCCTCCTTATCAGAAAATGTAATTGCTCATGTCTTAGACTCTGTTTCCTCTCGTGAGATCTGGGTCACACTAGCTGATCTCTTTGCTGCAAAATCTCAAGCACGTCTCATGTAAGTGCAGTATCAACTTGCTACATTAAAGAAAGGCTCAGACTCTATAGCCTATTATTACCAAAAGACAAAACTCCTCCGCGATACACTTGCAGCAGCTGGTAAACCCTTATCATCTTCTGAATTTATCACATATCTCTTGGCTGGTTTGGGTTCCGATTTCGATTCTGTCGTCACCTCTATAACAACCCGTGTGGATCCTCTAAGTCCACCTCAGGTGTACAGTCATCTGCTTACTCATGAATCCAGGCTTTCTCTTCAACTCACTAGCCTCACAGCTACCACGGAACTCTCTGCAAATGTCACTTATAAACCGTTCATTGAGAATCAAAATAGGGGCCGTGGGTTCTATCGAGGCAGAGGTGGTTACAGAGGACGTGGTCGTGGTCGTCATGCTGGTCGATCCTCACCTTCTCACTTCTCACCATCCCGTCCCACATGCCAATTTTGTCTTAAACAAGGCCATACTGCCCTCACGTGCTATAACAGGTTCAACCAAAGCTTTCAATCACCCCCACCCTCTTCCATTTCAGCTCACTTCACCACCGTTCCCACTTCAGCCTCTGCTCCAACCTCTTTAGTTGATAATCTTTGGTATCTTGACTCAGCTGCTACACATCATTTTACACATGAATTTTCTAATTTGTCTCTTAGTCCCACAGAATACAAGGGTGATGAGCAAGTGTGTATAGGTGATGGCACATCTCTTCCAATACAACATGTTGGCAGCGCCACCATTCCATCCATTTCTGGCAAACTTATTCTCTCAAAACTTTATCACGTTCCTTCTATTTCTAAGAATTTGATTTCTGTTAGAAAATTCTGTGAAGATAACAACGTTTTCTTTGAATTTTACTCTACTTTTTTCTGTGTGAAGGACTCTCATTCCAACAAAATTCTACTCCAAGGCAATACTAAGGATGGAATGTATGTGTTTCCATCAAATCTTTCATCTCCTCAAGCGTATATGGGAACTCGAGCATATCCTTTTCAATGGCATGTCAGGCTCCGACATCCCTCTATGCAACTAGTCAATAAAATCATCTCTAAAGTTTCTCTTCCAGTGCACTCATCATCCACGTCTGGGTTTTGTTCCTCCCGTTGCCAAGCAAAGCTCCATCAACTTCCATACAATCAGTCCACCTCTCGTTCCACTGCTCCTCTTCAACTTCTATTTTCGGATGTATGGGTCCTGCACCAATTCTATCTCGTGGTGGTTTCGTTATTATCTGTCTTTTGTAGATGATTATAACAGATTTACGTGGATCTTCCCTTTGAAATGCAAATCTGATGTAGTGTCTACTTTTTTATCTTTTAAGCGTCATGTAGAACTTCTTTTCAATACAAAAATACGAGCATTTCAATCAGATTGGGGTGGTGAATACAGATCTTTAAACACAATGTTACAATCATTTGGTATTTCACATCGTCTTTCATGTCCTTATGCTCATTCTCAAAATGGGTTGGTCGAACGAAAACACCGACACATTGTTGAAACTGGATTAGCTCTTCTTGCACACTCATCCACTCCACATTTGTATTGGTCTGATACCTTTACAACTACAGTGTTTCTCATCAATCGTCTTCCTTCTGTTGTTTTAAATAATAAATCTCCATTTGAAATTTTATTTCACAAAGTGCCAGATTACACATTTTTAAAATCTTTCGGATGTATTTGTTGGCCTAATCTTAGGCCATATAATCATCACAAATTGGAATATCGGTCACTTCCTTGCATTTTTCTTGGATACAGTTCGGATCATCATGGGTATTTATGCTTCCATGTACCTACTGCCCGTATGTATATCTCACGTGATGTGTTATTTGATGAAATGCATTTTTATTTTTCTACACACAACACTACCTCGTTCCCCAGATCTCCACCCAACTCATCTTTTCTTCCAATCTTAAACACCCCTCCCACCTTCAGCAACTCAATCCACTCACACGGGCCCATTAACTCCTCTCAATCCACACTTCCCACAACCCAACCCGTAACCTCTAGCCCAAACCCCTCTCTCATTTCATCCAACCCACCTAACCCACATACCACTTCCTCTCAACCTGTAGCCTCACCATCAGAGCCCATGAGTCCACCCAGCCCACTCACATCTGTATCTAGGGCACCTGCATCTTCTCCAATTCATCCAATTTCTACCCCGATGCCCCCTTCTTCTCTACACCATATGCAGACTCGAGCCAAATCCAATCTCCATTTTCCAAAAATTCGCAACGATGGCACCATTGCATGGCCTCGACCACAAGCTCATACCAGCTCTGCTGAGATACTCGAAGAGCCCACTTCCGTAACAGAGGCTTCAAAGCATCACGAATGGCGAAATGCTATGCAATCAGAGTTTGATGCGCTTTTATCTAACAATACTTGGTCTCTAGTTCCACCTGCATCTCACCAAAATATTGTAGGTTGTCGTTGGATTTTCAAGACCAAGCATCGCTCGGATGGCTCGATTGAACGACGGAAAGCCCGACTTGTCGCCAAGGGCAGCTTGAAGGGTTCGACTACTTGGAGACCTTTAGCCCTGTCATTAAGCCAATTTCCATCAAGTTAGTGCTCTCAATTGCTGTGTCCTCTGGTTGGCGGATTCAACAACTGGATGTGCAAAATGCTTTCTTGCACGGCACCTTAGATGAACAAGTATTCATGTCACAGCCACCGGGATTTGTTCACCCACAATTCCCGAACTATGTTTGCAAACTTAACAGAGCACCATACGGCCTAAAACAGGCCCCTCGCGCTTGGTATGCGTGTCTTAGTTCACAGCTCTTGGAACTGGGTTTTAGTGTCTCAAAATCAGATGCCTCTTTATTCATTTATAGACATCAATCCGTGACAATTTATTTCTTAGTTTATGTGGATGATGTGATTCTAACTGGCTCTGATTCGAGTGTGTTGGCTCAACTAGTGAAAATTTTATAATCTAATTTTCCTCTCAAGAACTTGGAAGATCTTCACTATTTTTTGGGTCTTGAATGTCATCGAAATCCCACTGGACTGGTTTTATCACAGAGGAAATACATTCTTGACTTGCTCAAGAAAACTAACATGAGCAATTGTAAGACTGTGAGTAGTCCTATGTCTCCCTCCACAAAACTGTCAGCCTTTGATTCTACCTCTATGGACGATCCGTCTCTCTATAGAAGCATAGTTGGCAGTTTACAATACTTACTATTCACAAGACTCGACTTGGCTTTCTCTATGAATCGGGTGTGCCAGTTTATGCATGCACCATGCTTGTCTCATTGGCAAGCTGTTAAGCATATTTTACGCTATCTCAAGCATACTATGGATTATGGTTTGGCTATTACATCATCTCCCACCCCTGTTTTGGCTGCTTTTTCTGATGCCGATTGGGCTGGCTGCCCGGATGATCGAAAATCCACTGGAGGATATTGTGTTTTTTATGGCAAAAATCTGGTTTGCTGGAGCTCCAAGAAACAGTCTACAATTGCAAGATCAAGTACCGAAGCTGAATATAAAGCCTTGGCACATGCTACCTGTGAATTATTGTGGCTGCAGGGTCTTTTATCTGAGTTAGGAACTTTTTTGTCCAAATCTCCTATTCTCTATTGTGATAATTTGGGTGCAACATATATGTCCGTCAATCCTGTGATGCACTCTCGTACCAAACATGTTGATATTGATTATCATTTTGTACGAGATCGGATTCATGCTAAAGCCCTTCAAGTCTCTTTTCTCTCAAGCAAGGACCAACTAGCCGACATTTTTACAAAGCCTCTGTCAACATCCAGATTCTGCACATTACGTTCGAGCCTTACAGTTCTTCCAGCCCTGCTTGGCTCGCCGGGGCATATTAAAAATAACAAACTTGCAGTGTTTCCACTATCACACGCAGCCTCTACTCCACCAGAAGACGTCACTGCTCCTGCTCTACCAAAGGCCACTCCAGTACATGACAGCAATGCAGACTAGTCTAGAAGAATCTTTCCTACACGTGTCACCATCTCATTCAATCTTGAGAATTCTGATATACTCAAATAGTGTATAAATACTACCACAATATACAGTAAACATCAATGAAATACACTTACAATATTTTCATTCCTTGCGTCTTTATCTTTATTTTAACACTCTGAAACTGTACCTTTAGCGTCATCATCCGAGCCAGAGTCCAAAATTTCTTCTACTCTCGTCAACTGATTATCACGAGTTAGAGAAAGCTTCTGTTCTCGAGTGGGGCATACCACTGCAAAATGCCCTTTGCCCCCGCATGTATAACACTCCTTGGGTTTATTCCTCCTTATATCACGTTCGAATAACCCCTTATCTGGCATATTAGCTATCGAGCTGATCCTTGTTCGGTTGGTGGAGTGTTGTTTCGTGCCGACATAGTGCCCTTAGGGGTGGTCATTCCCCAGTGGCTTGTAGATTTTCGGAAAGTTAATTGGCTGTACTGTTGTTCTACTCGAAAGCCAACTGGTAGGCTTCTTCAATGCTCACCAAAACAACTGTGAGAAGCCCTTTCTTAATTTCATCCCTTAATCCGGCTTTATATCGATCAATAGATTGGCACTCCGTCTCAGATACGCAGCTTCGAATATTGAGTTCGTGGAGCTTGTTGGTGTAATAATCTACTGTGGTGTTTCCTTGTGGTAAGGGTAACAATTCTTCAAACAACATCTATTCGTAATCAATCGACAGGTATTTTTCTTCTTGTTCTAATTGCATATCTTCCCAATCGGAGATAGGGGTTGATGGAGGCGATGCAACTGTTCTTCCGTGCTCTGCCACCAGACTGAAGCTTTCCCTTTCAATGTCATCTTCACAAATCGTACTCTAAGGTCAGCTATCATGCCAAACCACTCGAAGTAGTCCTCCGGGGAGGTGATCTAATCCTGAAAGGCATAAGGGTCTAATTCTCCATGAAAATCTGGTACCTCCACTCTAACTCGTTGCGCAACAACATCAAAATTAGACTCCAGCCCACGTTATCGTACTAGTAAAAGTAGTCAAAGAAATTCAAGAAATGGTAAAAGGGAGAGAAAATGAAATGACTTTATAAAGGACGGCCATTGTTGACCAGTTCCAGGCAAAATGATATGGCAGGACAACCATTCAAAGGACAGCCATTGCTGGGAAGATACAAGCAAAATGATGTGTTGCCAAAACTTATCTTCCAGAACAGAGACCTCTTTCTTCCCCTTTCCTCTGTTTTGTGTTTTGTTATTTTAATATTAAAAAAATCTATACAATTTTTTACTATTTACAAAACTTTCATATATCATATTTTTTATTAATTTTTATTATTATTAATTTTATTAAATATTTAATATATAAATAATGAATAGAAGAATTGAATTAATTTAAAAGAAAATAAATTAAAAAAATATTAAAAATTTTAAAAAATATAATATACAGAAATTATGTAGCATTACTTTTATATTATTAGAGTGGGAGAGACATAATATTCAAGTATTGCGTTGTTTATTTCCTCAATCT
Organism: Juglans regia; assembly: GCF_001411555.2. Lineage (NCBI taxonomy): Eukaryota > Viridiplantae > Streptophyta > Magnoliopsida > Fagales > Juglandaceae > Juglans > Juglans regia. Next base: position 35,051,955 of record NC_049903.1, read on the forward strand.
AGATTCAAACAAATTTTAAGAAATCTTTATCCCTATTAGAGAGAAGTGGTAATTTCAGGGAATTGACCAGCCGCCTAGTTTGATTTTTCCCAATTCGATGACAAAAGCGATGACCCATTAGAATCGTTAGTTGTTGACCATAGGGCGTGTATGTAGCTATATAATAATGGTTAGTTTGCAACATATGGAGATTAATGAAAACAAAAATGATGGTCTGCAAGACTGTCAAGCAAAGTGCCCGGCCATCCCAATACCCGCCAACCGCGCTCCGTCGCTATCTTTACTAGATCAGAAAGATCGATCATTCTAATTTCTAATCTTATTTTCGGCCTTTATTTCGCACTTGGTGTGCAAACAAAATCCGTTCTTCCCCACCCAACCCCCCGGTTACCGTCTCATATTGCGTGGCTGCTGCATATATATTCTCCGGTCTCTTCTCTGCTTAGAAGAGATTGATTGATCAGAAGCCATGGAAGCAGCAAGGACTGCAAGAACTCCTGGCAAGCACAGCCTCAGCAAGAAAGCCTCCTCTTCCTCATTCCGCCTCCGCAGTGAGAGTCTGAATTCCCTCCGTCTCCGCCGCATATTTGATACCTTTGACGAGAACAGCGATGGCATCATCACCGTCGATGAACTTAGCCGAGCCCTCAACCTTCTTGGCTTGAACGTCGACCCCACTGAGCTAGAATTTACCATCAAATCCTTCATTCGTTCGGGCAACCGCGGCCTTGAATTCGAAGATTTTTTATCATTACACCAGTCCCTAGATGACACCTACTTTAATGGGTGCAATGACGATATCGATGATGATAATACCGTAGCAGCAACATCATGTAATGGTACTGGTGCAAGTATGGAAGATAAGGAGGAGAAAAAGATGATGTCACAGGAGGAATTAGACCTTTCGGAGGCATTCAAGGTGTTCGATGAGGACGGGGATGGTTACATATCGGCCAGAGAATTGCAGGTGGTACTGGGGAAGTTGGGATTCTCAGAGGGAAATGAGATTGACAGAGTTGAGAAGATGATCACCTCAGTTGATCGCAATCGAGATGGTCGGGTTGATTTCTTTGAATTCAAGGATATGATGCGTAGCATTCTGGTTCGGAGCTCTTGACCATCGATCGATCACTCTCCATCCTCTGCAATTTTATGCATTCATGCTTATTTCCATTTGGTTTTGGTGTTGACCTAATTAATTAAATTGTCTTGATCATCTTTCGCTTCTTCTATATATTTTATTGCTTCGACCTTTTTATACATATAGAAGATCTATTTTCACAGTTCCTTGGCTCTACTTATCGATATGTAAACACGCGGCCAGACGTGGTGGGATCCAATCAATTAAAAAGGGATGCTATTCTCCATATTCTTGTGAAAGTGCTACTAATTAATTAGGCGCTGGTAGCCTGGTAGAACTAGATATCAATCAAGACACACGGTTTCACCAATATATATATATTTGACCAATTCCATTCAACTCTCAAGTTTGAACTTTTCAAGTTTGAACTTTATAGTACTTTAAAAAGAAAACTTTATAAAAATAAAAAAATAAAAAATAAAATAAAAAACTTTATAGTACTTTAAAAAGAAGGTTAAAAGTAATAAAAACAAAAACGTAGACTTTTCAAAAAGAAAGAAAGAAAAGTCTTGTGGATTTCAATACACGGGGATGGATCATCAATTTATCTAAACTCATCTCAACTTATTATTATAATTTTTTTAAATTTTAACACAAAATATAATAAACAATTCAATTTTTTCAAATTTTAAAATAATAATAATATTAAAAAATAATATTTTAATAATATTTTATCATCTTAACTCAACTCAACTCAACTCAACATCTAAACTCAACCTAAAAAAGTTGAAAGGAAAGGCGGTTAGCTTACGTCATTAAATTCATTCTTTTTAATATTGGAAAGTATGTTTGGACCTTTTCTACCCTTCTGGATGATTGAAGTCGGCGTTCTGGAAAAGTCAGAATATCTATCTTCCGTCTAATTTAAGCAAAGTAATATTTATTGTTTCAGCTTTGATTTCTTCACATCTCTCACTACAAGAAATCCTATATTTTTGTGGACCATATTCGTTCCAACAAATCATTTTTAAAAATGAAATTAATAAAAAGATTTTTTTGACCCATATAAAACGGTTTAAAAAAAAAAAAAAAAGATGGCAGGTAGGGTGGGCTTTGACTCCGATGGAGTCGGAGTTATCATTTTCGACCTCCGACTCCGACAAAAGTCGGAGCCGAATTGCCCCTCCGACTCCGACTCCGAACTTAGTCGGAGTCCGATTCCGATCGGAGGTCGGAGCTTCGAACTCTGATCGGAACTCCGAACACTGAAGTTTGGAGGGAGTTTTCGAACGGAGGTCGGAGCTCCGACTCCGAATTAAATTTCCGAACTCAATAAATAAATAAATTTATTGAGTTGTTGTTTTATGTTCTTTTTTTATTATTATTTAAATTTTATTGTTCAATTTCGTTTCAGATAGTGAGCAACATATATATATTTTTTAAAAGTGAACCATCTACAAATATTTGGTTTATTCAAGAGTTTTCAATAATTTAAATATTCCTTCTGATTTTGTTACTGAATTTTGATTATATCTTTAATTTGTTTTATGTCCGCCTGAAATTTAGCATTAAAAGTGCTCATGACTCATGAGTTGAAAATTACACAAATTTAAAATTTTATAGAGAAGAATGATGGTACGAATTTGTATAATTCGATTAATTTCAGTTGGATAATAAATTATAAACGTTTGAGAGAGGATGGATAAGTACTAATAGAAATTATAGAATAAAGAGTACTTATCCCACGTCTTTGCTCGAGATATAACTACATAAATATAACTATATAAATAGTTTAAAAAGTAAATAACATGTATGATGTAGCCATAAGTTATAACAGTCTCATTTATAACGTAATAACAATATGACTCAGCCTTGAAATATAACTACATAAAAATTAAACATGGATTTCACTCAAATGCTTTTTGTTCCATTGGTCATGCCTGAAATGAAGATAGAAAGTAGCAATCAATAGATGAAAAAAAATTGATAATAAAAAATTGAATACGGTAAAAGAATAATTTGATTCTTACCAAGAAAGGAGGTTCTCTCAACTCCATCCCAACTCTCAAGTAGTGTCCGTTCCAGACTCTCAATCATCGGTAATTATGTTAGGGTTCACAATTAGATCTATAAAATCATAAAAAGTAGAAGTTAGAAATATTAAAAATAATTAAGTCATCATTTAAAAGCATATAAACTTACCCGATTCAAGCCTATAGCTCTCGGCATCAACGCCAATGGTATCTAGTTCAATGGGCATTTCACTTATCCAATTCTGTGTGCAAACGAGGGCCTCGACGGTTGACGGTGACAATGAACTCCGATAAGCGTCCAACACGCGACCTCCAGTACTAAATGCCGACTCTGAGGCAACCATAGTGACAGGAATGACTAGCACATCTCGGGCCACATGGGAAATGACTGGATACTTGGTGGAATTAACTTTCCACCAAGTTAATAACTGAAATACATCACTAGGTGCCTCGACAGCTTCCATAAAATATCGTTCAACCTCAGATGTACAATGCATAATATTCCTTGTTGACATGAGTTGATGATACTGCCGTATAATTCGATTGCCTCTAACCCCTACAGATGGGTCAGTATCACCTGAGAAAATTGTCGATCCTGTCGGCCTCGAATGTGAGAAGCTACCAACTGTGGATGAAGGCTGAGCACTAGTACTGTAGTGATTATATAAGTCATCAACATCACTTTTTAGCAATCTAATAAACTCTGCAGCCTTCACTGCCCCTAGGACGGAATTTACACAAAATTCTAGAACGGCCAACTTAACTCGGGGGTCAAGGATCACAGCCACAAATAACAATCTATTTATCTTCTCAATATTCCCCCAATATTTATCGTATTTGATCTTCATCCTCGTAGTCATAGTAGATAACAATCCAGCAGAGTCAGTACAACTATTTTCCAACTGGAAGTGAAGCTCCGAGAGCTCGCTGAAAAATGAGTTCGCAGTCGTATATTTAGATCCAGATAGCCGCATGGTTATCTCATAAAAAGTTCTTAAAAATTCAACAAAATAACTCACACTGGTCCAATCATGTGCGTCCGGCGCACCGAGCCCCTGTCCTGCTGGCTCCAACAAAGCATACCTCAAGCCCCCATCCTCGACCTTCATCCGCTCGAATGCTTTTTGGTACTTCTGTGCCACATCCAACATCATGTATGTAGAATTCCATCGAGTCGGAACGTCCAAGCACAACATACTAGAACATTCAATCTTCAAATCTTCTGCTATTGCCTTAAACTTGGCAAGCCTTTGAGGGGAACCCCTCACATATCGTACAATGTTGCGGACTCGGGTTATGGAATCATGAACCTCTTTTAATCCCTCAACAACTATGAGGTTAATGATATGAGCACAGCATCGAACGTGAATAAACTCGTGGGCCCGAATGACATCATCTCTCACCGTCGTGTTCCGCTTAAACCAATCAATTGCTGTTTCATTCGCACTGGCATTGTCAACTGTAATACACAACACTTTTCGAATTTCCCAGTCCTTTAAACAAACATCCATCTTCGCCCCAATGGATGCACCTTTATGATCCACAATTTCTTTAAAACCAATAATTTTTTTTATGCAAAATCCACTCACTGTCAATGTAGTGTGCTGTGATACATATGTAGCAGACGTTCTGTATGGAAGTCCATGTGTCAGTCGTAAAAAACACTCTCTGGGCAGTGGTAATAAACATCTTCCTCATCTCCTCCTTGTCCTTCGCATGCCTCTTCATACAATCTCGCATCACTGTATACCGTGATGGACTGGGAAATCGTAGCTCAACAAAATTTAGAAACTTTCAAAAGCCTATTTTCTCGACTGTGGTAAATGGCATCTCATTAGTAATTATCATCTCTGCAAGCATGTCCCTCAACATCTTCTCACTGTATTGAGGGATGACCAATTTCTTAGTCTGTGTACCATCAGTGGCTGTAGAAGTTTGGTAACTGAGGTTGGTTTGATCAGTGGCTTGCAATCCCTTCGCTATCTTATATCGTTGGCAACCATTTAGATGTGCTATTAACACACTGGTACCTTGCTTCTTCGAATGGCATCCACAAAGTGATTCACAGTAATGGCATCTTGCTACTGGGTTCGCAATATCACCAGGAATTTTGGTGAAATGCTCACATGTCCACGACCTCTTTTTAGAAGGTCGTGGTGGTTGATCTTGCTCAATGGGCATCTCCTCCTTTCGTTGAACATATCCTCATCCTCTATATCAATTGGGAGTGGGAGTCGACTACTCGCACAAGATGTAGCTACTCTAGATGTAGTTGCTCTAGATGTTGCTGCCCTAGATGTGGCTCTAGGGGTGGAAGTACCCACCAGTGTAGGAGTTGTAGCATTGGCATCCGCCACATCCCCTTGTGGACGATCATCTCCACTATGTCTAGGATCCATATCACAATTAATGAAGCTGAAAAAATTAAATTAGAAGCAAAAAATTTGTTTAAAAATAAACTAGGCTATTGTATTATACAATAGGACATGTATTATTGTATCATAATATATTATTGTATCGATGTATTATTACATCGAGGTTCGGTTGACGTGCACTCGACTCAGCGGAACCCATCCAGAGAGGTTCGCTTGACGTGCGCTCGAAGTGGCGTTCGAGTAGAAACCATCCAGAGAGGTTCGCTCGACGTGCGCTTGATGTGGCGCTCGAGCATAACCCATCCAGAAAGGTTCACTCGATGTGCGCTCGAAGTGGCGCTCGAGCAGAACTCATGCAGAGAGGTTCGCTCGATGTGCGCTCGACGTGGCGCTCGAGCAGAATCCGTCCAGAGAGGTTCGCTCGACATGCGCTCGACGTGGCGCTAGAGCAGAACCCATCCAGAGAGGTTCGCTCGACGTGCGCTCGACGTGGCGCTCGAGCAAAACTCATACAGAGAGGTTCACTCGATGAGCACTCGACGTAGCGCTCGAGCAGAACTCTTCCAGAGAGGTTCGCTCGACTTCCGCTCGACATATCGCTCGAGCCAATGTTCAATACAACGTGCGCTCGACTTGCGCTCGACACCTCGCTCGAGCGCAAGTCTTCAATACAATGTAAAATTCAGAGTTTTGAGCGCCGTGTTGGGACTATATTGAATATTCAATACAACCAATTCACAAGAATCACAACTGCTGGCTCCAATTCATAAGAGACGTGCTTGAATTAAATTTAGGGCTCATAACCTTACTCTCACCGTAGGTGGAAGCTGAACAGAGGAGCAACGAGGAACGACGGCATGGAGGAGCAATGACGAACGGCAGCACGCTGGCAAGAAAGACACGAGCCGTGAGGCGCGAGACGGCTTCACAGTTCACTGGTTCAGTGAGACGCGAGAGAGAAGGGAGAAGGAAGAAGGAAGCAGAAGGAGGAAGAAGAACTGAAGAAGGAAGAAGAAGGGGGGACGGGGGACCTGGGGCTGCGTTTTGGAGGGTATTTAAATATGAAACGACGCCGTTCCATATTTAAATATGAGCGCCGTGTTGGGACTCCGACTCCGACTCCGACTCCGAATTCGGACAACTCTGACTCCGTCGGAGTCGGCGTAGGAGCGGAAGTCGGATGAAGTCGAAATTCTCGAAATTTTGCACACCCCTAATGGCAGGTAACGTAAAAGAAACAAAATCAATTCTCCTCTTAACGGTTTTTCCCGCTCTAGAAAACCTTTGAGATCAAGTGGTAACTCTTCGTCCTCGATTGAGGAAAGAATGATTTCTCTGCTTGCGAGTGCAAGCATTGTAGTGCGATGGAGGAAATGGAGGAAGTATGGAGGAAATTGAAGCTGATTGATGAGGAGGATTGTCCGATTGAGGTTGGACAAGGTGTTCATGGCTCGATGGATTTGAAGGGGAGAAGAAGTCTGATAGGGAAGATAATTTCTGAATGTAGGATCGGGAGGGAAGTTGCTAGATCTATGATGGAAAAAGTATGGAAGGTTGGTAAGCCTTTGGAATTTCAAGAAATTGGAGGTAATTGCTTTGTGATTACTTTTGTTAATCAAAGTGATAAGATAAAGGTTCTCGATGCCTGTCCATGATTATTTGATAATCACTTATTTGTGCTGCTTGATTTTGATGGTGGAATGCAACCTATTCTGTTTAACTTTGATCATGCTCATATGTGGTTGCAAATGTTAAATCTACCTTTGAGTTATATGAATAAACAGATGGGAGAACTAATTGGGAGTTCAATAGGGAAGGTTATGGAGGTTGATGTACAGGAAGATGGCTCGGCTTGGGGGGAGATGCTTGAGGGTGAAGGTAGCATGTGATTTGAGAAGACCTGTAGCTCGAGGTAGGACCATTGTTGTGGATGGAAGGAAGAGCTGGGTACCTTTTCAGTATGAAAAGTTGCCTAGGTTATGTTTTAATTTTGGAAGAATTGTCCATGGAAAGGAGGGGTGTAAGGAAAGTGAAGGAAGTGTAGGTCAGTATGGTGTTCGGCTTCGAGCATTACATCAAAATAGAAAAAAATCTGTGAAGGGTGGAGAGCAAAAAGGGAAAGGTGGAAGGGAGGAGAGGAGTGATTGGTCTGATTCTAATCTTGGGAATGAAGATATGAGAGATGAGTCTCTAGGGGTCGAGAGGGAGGAGGAGGTAGTTATGGAGGGGAAGGGGTGAGTGAAGTGTGTGCTAAACTAATTGAAGTGCAGGAACTGGTTCTGAAACCTCAAGAAAAGGTGATTCAATCCCCAATATGTGGGGAGATTAATGCTCAAGAGGTGAATGGAATAACAATTGACTCGATTATAAGTATGTCTGAGGTACAGATTGCTGTGCAGAAGAATAATTTGTTGATTGAGAAGTTGAAGTCCAATGAAGCTGAGCAGAACCAGGAGTATGTAAGAACCTCAAGATGGAAGAGGAGGCTAGAGCTAGGCCTGAGGCAGGTAAGTCTAGTAGCTCAAATTCTGGAGTTAAAAGAGGTAATGAGTGTGTGGGGGAAGAAATTGATATGCGTATGGAAGGGAAGAAATTAAGAAGTAGTGATGCTATGGTCTGTGATGACAGACTAAAGGTGGTGGCTGCTGAGCAGCACCACCTGACATTATGAATACTATATGTTGGAACTGTCGAGGGCTTGGGAACCCTTGGACAGTTCAGGAGCTTTACCTGTTGGTGAAGAAGAAGAAGCCCAAAATTGTGTTTCTCATTGAAACACTAATAAAAACTAATACTGTTGAAAAATTAAAAAAGAGATTGGGGATGCAAGGGTGTTTGGCTATTAATCCTTTGGGAAGAAGGGGTGGTCTGGCTTTGTTTTGGGAGATGGAGGATGATGTGGTAATAAAAGCTATTCACAGTGTCATATTAATGCCTCTGTCAGAGGTGGGAGTTATGGAAGCTGGCTTTTTACTGGGTTCTATGGTCATCCTGATGCAAGCAAAAGGTGGCAGTCGTGGGAGCTTCTCAAGCAATTGTCTCCACCTGAAGGAGGGGCATGGTGTGTAGCTGGAGACTTCAATGAGGTGCTATCACAAAAGGAGAAATGGGGAGGCAATAGAAGAGAGGAAAATGTGATCCCGGGATTTAGAGAAGTTTTAGAAACAAACAAATTGGTGGATGTGGGAATGAGTGGTAATTTCTTCACTTGGAGCAATAGACATTCGGACCACACATTTACTAAGGAAAGGTTGGATAGAATTGTGGTTAACAAGGAATGGATTAATTTGTTTGGGAAGGTTAAGGTGGAAGGGCTCACAACTAGTACCTCAGATCATCATCCAATCATGTTATCTGTTAGGAAGGAAAGGAGGTGTTTCTCTCAAAGGCAATATTCTTTTAAGTTTGAAGCTAGTTGGATAAGGGAGGAGGAATGTGAAGGGTTAATCAGAACAGTTTGGGATGACACTTCGCAGGTTGGCAGGGAACCTCTTGTGTGTGTGCAGGATATGTTGAGAAAGTGTGGTAGTAAACTGAGAGGTACTTTTAAAAGAAGGGATAGTAAAAGATGTAATGACATTGAACAATTAAATAGTAGAATTAAGGAGCTACAAGATAGAGAGGGGCCTCATAATTCTGCAGAACTTCACAGCTTGCAAAAGGAGGTGGGTTTGTTGTTGGAAAAGAAAGATATAAGGTGGAGACAGAGGGCAAAAAGGAATTGGTATTCCATAGGAGATAAAAACACTAAATATTTCCATGCTTGTGTCAAGCAGAGAAGGAAAAAGAACCAAATCAATTCATTTATTGATGCTGTCTCAGAATTGAAAGTAGGGAATGTGGAGGTTGTGGAGGCTTTTAGGCAGTATTACATTGAGGTCTATAAAACAGCAGCTCCTTCACATGACCAGGTGTTAAAAGGAGTACAATCAATTGGAATTCGAGTCAATGAGCAGATGAATGAGGAGTTGGAAAAGCTTTTTACAAGGGATGAAGTTGCGACAACCCTTAAGCAGATGGGTCCCTTGAAAGCCCCTAGCCCTGATGGGTTTGGGGCATGCTTTTATCAAACCTATTGGCATACAGTAGGGGATAAGGTGTGTGATGCAGTGCTAAGCTTCCTGAATGGGAGTGTGCTTGATAAATCCATCAATTTTACTTATGTGGCCCTTATTTCAAAAGTACCTAAGCCAAAGAAGGTGGGTTATTTTAGACTTATTAGCTTGTGCAATGTGTTGTACAAGCTAATTTCGAAGACCCTTGCAAACAGACTCAAGCTGGTGCTGGATAAGATCATTGCTAAAAATCAAAGTGCATTCATTTCTGGTTGGTTGATTCTGGATAATGTTATTGCAGCTTATGAAACTTTGCATTCTATGAAGACCAGATCTAAGGGTAAAGGTGGAAGCATGGCACTGAAAATGGACATCTTGAAAGCATATAATAGGATTGAATGAAATTTTTTGAAGGCTGTCATGCAGAGAATGAATTTTAGGGAGAGATGGATTGGGCTGATTATGGAGTGTACAACCTTTGTATCATATGCTATATTGGTAAATGGAAGACCAGGTGATGTTATATAACCCTTCACGAGGCATTAGGCAAGAGGATCCAATCTCCCCCAATCTGTTTTTGTTGTGTGCTGAGGGGCTAAGTAGTGTCATTAATGCAACTCAGGCTAAGGGTGAGATGAGAGGCATGGCTGTTGCAAGAGGAAGTATACGGGTTTCTCACCTCCTCTTTGCTGATGATTGTATTATTTTTGCAAGAGCCAAGTGGCATGAGTGGATGAAGGTGAAGGAGATCCTAAGGGTATATGAAGAAGCTTCTAGCCAGTGTATGAATTTACAAAAAACACTGTGATGTTTAGCTCTTGAGTTAGACAGGAAGAAAGGGAAAGAATTGTGAATGATCTTGGGGCAAGGGTACAAAGCAACTGTAAAAAATATTTGGGGCTGCCTACTATGATTGGTAGGGCCTGTTATGACATATTCAGAGGAATTAAGGATAGGGTTTGGCATAAGGTTAATAATTGGAAAAATCAATTCATTTCCCCTGCTGGCAAAGAAGTACTTCACAAAGCTGTGATTCAGTCCATACCTACCTACCATATGAGTGTATTCAGGTTACCTAAGAGGCTGTGTAAGGAGATATCTGGTATTATGGCTAGATTTTGGTGGGGTTATAAAAATAATGAGAAAAAAATTTCAATGGGCTAGTTGGGAGAAGTTAGGTTGTGCAAAGATGGTTGTGGGACTTGGTTTTAGAGAGTTGGAAAGCTTTAATACTGCTCTTTTAGCTAAGCAATTTTGGAGACTTGTTAGCAAGCTATATTCTATTGCTGCTATGGTTTTGAAGGCAAAATATTATAAGAATTCTGATGTGTTGAGTTCTAAGCTGAGTTATGGACCATCTATGATTTGGAGGAGCATATGGGGATCTCTAAAACTATTGAAGGAAGGTCTTGTATGGAGAGTGGGCAATGGATTGAGTATCAAAGTTTGGGTGATAAATGGTTGCCTAGTAGGCCTTCTCATCGAGTGCAGTCTCTTGTTAAGCATCTGAATGCTAAGGCGAAGGTGGCAGAGTTAATTGGGAATGGTGGGAGGTGGGATGTTGAGATAGTTAAGGCTGCATTTACTAAAGAAGAAGCTGAAGTAATATGCAATATTACTCTAAGCTATACTGGTTTGGAGGATAAAAGAATTTGGGCCTACTCTAAGAATGATTGTTTTAGTGTTAGAAGTGCCTATCACCTTACAGCAAGAAGGACTGGAAAGGGGAGTCTTCTGATGTAAGAAAAGTTGAAGAGGGGTGGAAAGAATTATGGCAGCTTAACACATCGGGTGTGGTGAAAAACTTTGTTTGGAAGGCTCTTTCTAATTACCTTCCTACCAAAAAGAACCTATACAGGAGGAAGGTGGTGGAGAAACCAATATGCCCTATCTGCCTGAGAGAGGATGAAACTGTTTGTGATGCCTTGTGGAGTTGCCATGCATCTATGGATGTTTGGGTTGAGAAAAAGAGTCCAGTGCAGAAGTGGAAGTCATCTGAGATGGATTTGCTTGCAGTATGGAAGAAACTATTAGCTAAATTGCCTTTGGAAAGGGTGGAATTGGTGGTATCTGTAATGCGACATATATGGCTCAGAAGGAATAGGTGGATTTTTGAAGGAAATTTCAATAGTCCTGGGATGATTTTCGAGCAAGCAAAATTAAGTCTCAATGAATTTCAACAAGCACAACAGAAGGGGGTAAAAAGAGCTGAAACTGCTGCAGTAGGAAGAAGGTTGGTTAAATGGGAAGCCCCAGGTGATGGCTTTGTAAAAGTAAACTGGGATGCTGCTTTCAAAGCAGACTAGAGAAGGATGGGAGCTAGAGTGGTCATTTCTGTCTGCCAAGAGATTATGTTCAATCTGCTGTGGTTGCTGAAGCTGTTGCATTATGGAGGGCTCTATGCTTATGTGTAGAACTTAATATACAGAAGGCTATATCTGAAGGGGACTCATTGGAAGTGATTAAAGCTGTGAATAACAAAGAAGAATGCTTGGTGTGGCATGGACAGGTTATATAAGATATTAAAAATATTTTTTGTACACATCCAAATTGGATTCTAAAACACACATATAGAGAAGGGAATAGAGTAGGTCATTTTCTTGCACAACTTGATGTTCACTCTAGCGAGGAGTTGGTTTGGATAGAAGATGGCTCTAAGGGTTTAGGGTTTAGGGTTTAGGGTTTAGGGTTTAGGGTTTAGGGTTTAGGGTTTAGGGTTTAGGGTTTAGGGTTTAGGGTTTAGGGTTTAGGGTTTAGGGTTTAGGGTTTAGGGTTTAGGGTTTAGGGTTTAGGGTTTAGGGTTTAGGGTTTAAGGTTTAGGGTTTTAGGGTTTAGGGTTTAGGGTTTAGGGTTTAGGGTTTAGGGTTTAGGGTTTAGGGTTTAGGGTTTAGGGTTTAGGGTTTAGGGTTTAGGGTTTAGGGTTTAGGGT
>NC_049904.1:0-83382 GCF_001411555.2 Juglans regia
TATATACCCATCAACAGCCAACAGGTTGTTTACCAGGTGGTAGAGGAACAAGATCCCATGTCCCATTATGGTGAAGAGCATCTATTTCATTTTTCATAGTTGTCCTCCATCCCGGATCATATAAAGCATTCTGAACTGTCTTAGGAACAGAAAGTTTTGAAAGTTGAGAAGTAAGACTTGAGATCAAGCATGACAAGAGACATATTGGATAATCGGATGTTGAGTAACACAAGAACGAGTACCTTCTCGAAGAGCAATAGGTGGAGAGTCCGAAGTACTAGGTAACTCAAGATCTAAATATGAAGACAAAGTTGGTGGAGAAATGGGAGCCAGGAGCTGCAAGCGACGTGAGTACACCTATAAAGGAACAAGGGGAGGCACTGAAGCTGGTTGGGTAAAAGTGGGTGAGTGTGCAGGAGAAAGGGTAAGAGTAGGTAATGGTAGAGGATCACACTTAACAACCGAAGATGTGTTCGATAAATAGGGTATGGACTCAAAGAAGGTGACATTAGCGCTCGTGAAGTAACGTCTAAGAGTAGGACTATAGCAGCGATATCCTTTTTGAGTCCGGGAATAACCAACAAAGAAACACTTGGTAGAACGTGGATCAAGCTTACCAAAGCATGGGCCAAGGTTATGAACATAGCAAACACACCCAAAGATTTTTGGAGGGAGAGAAAAAGATGGAGAGGAAGGGAACAAAATGGAGAAGAGAGAGGAACCATCAAAGACTGATGAAGGCATACGGTTAATAAGGTGACACGCAGTAAGAATACCATCACTCCAAAAAAGTTTAGGAACATGCATGTGCAGTAGAAGTGCTTGGGTTACATCTAACAAATGGCGGTTTTTACGTTCAGCCACCCCATTCTGTTGGGGTGTATAAGAGCATGAAGTTTGAAGAACAATTCCTTTATTACTTAAGTAGCAAAAGCACTAGATTGATATTCTTTAGCATTGTCAGAATGCAAAACTTGAGCTTTTTGTCTAAATGAAGTTTTAATTTCTTCTCGCAAGACTTTGAATATGAAAAGAAGTTCAGATCGTGCCTTCATCAGAAACAACCATGTCATATGAAAATGGTCATCAACAAATGTAACAACTATATGTTGAATGGATGCCCCGAATGAGGCTTGGGTCTGCCTCTACCTATTTATGAATTGCATTATTCTGGAATCTTTGAAGAGTTTAGTTCTACAGCGTGTTACATTGGTATTTTTTTTTTTTTATCATTATTCTAATTTCATTTGTATGTCTAGAGGACCAAGTTCACGAGTTTCTGGGTTTGACCTCCCAACTTTAGAGCCAATGGAGAAGTCAAAAATTTATCTTTTGGGGCTGAATTTATATTATAATAAAAAGCTTTTGTAAATAAACCAAGCCCCCTTAAACTGCGATCTCATTTGGAATTACCCCCTAACTATCAATTTTGGCAATCACTCCCTTAAGCTACTAAAATATTGCAATTCTCCCTCCTTAATTAATTTGGCATAAATGCCATTGATAGAAAAATAAAAGTCATATAATCGTAAAAATAAAAAATAAATAAAAACTTTAAAAAATAGTTATGAAAAAGAAAAAATTGGGAAATTTTTTGGATGAATAAAAAAATTTAAAATAGCATTAAAAACATGAAAAAAGATTGAAAAATCAAAAACTTGAAAAATGTGAAAAATATTTTTAAAAAAAATAGTTGGTATATTTTGTGGTTGTGTTAGAATTTATAGTGGTAATTTTGTCTTTGTAGGGGAGATGGTACGTTACAATCTTTTAGTTGAGTTAGGAAGGGGTAGCTGAAGATTGGGTGGAAGTTTGAGTGGCTTTATATTTTCCCCGAACAATCTTTTTGTATGTAATTTATATTTTTTATATATAATGATAGGAAACTATAAAACATAGGTGAAGACGCAAAAATACACACACACATATCTAACATGTTCACCAATCTGAAGATCTCTAACGTACAATATGGTTGTGACAGATCATAAATTGCAAACTATGACACGTCCTGTTTTCTTGTGTTTAGGTTCTTCTAGCCCCTCCCCATGCCTCTGCCCATATTAAGTTAGGTTTGGATAGTGAGTTGAGATGAAAGTTAAAAGTGGGATAAAATATTATTATAATGTAATCTTTTAATATTATTATTGTTTTGGGATTTGAAAAAGTTGAATTGTTTATTGTATTTTGTGTGAAATTTGTAAAATTTGTAATGATGAGATGAAATGAGTTGAGAGCCCCTCTCAATCCAAACCGAGCCTTATAGCTCTCTGGTCACATGTGGGTTTATTTCTGACAGGATCTTATTTTCTTGTGGTTAGGTTCTTCTAAGCCGTTTGCGGTTGTTCTTGAGCCCTGGGTATCCATATGAGGAAATTTTAAGGACATTCCACAATCAGACCAGCATCATTATGTGCTCATACCTTCCCATTTTCACTAGCTTTAATAGAACCAAAGGTACACTACCTCTTACTTCATTGACCTTATATCTGAAGCGAGGACTCCATTGACATTATATTGTTCCATATCTAGTAAGTATCCTTCTAGGAAGCATACCATTTCACAACCAGATTTGACTGAATCAATCAAATTTATTTTGTTTCATTTTGTTCTTTAAATTCTCAATTCTTTTTAAGAAAAAGGGCAGCTGAAAAGTCATTTCATTTATGAAAATACCAATATTTGAATAACAATTCAAAAATATAATTTTTATTCAATTCAGTCAAGTCTGGTTGTCAAATGGTATGTTAAGTATCCTTTCCCTAATTTAATGTGGATGGAATTCGTTCTGATTCTTTGGAGAGTCTTTGCAGGGGGTTTGATTCAGTTAAACCATGGAAGGCCTCAACCTCTTCAATATGTGGTCAATGCAGCCTTTTTAGCTACGCTCTATGGTGATTATCTCGAAGCTGCAGATACACCTGGTTGGTATTGTGGGCCCAATTTCTATTCAACCAAAGTGTTGCGTGAATTTGCCAAAACACAGGTACATGATGTTTTAATCTCCTTCAATAAATTTATTTTACCAATAAGAAAAGGTCTTGTAGGGAACTTGACTCTGGTCACGTGATAATAAGTGGGTGCTGATAAATGATGGACAATTTACTGTGGTGTTACATGCAGATTGATTACATCCTTGGAAAAAACCCTCGTAAGATGAGCTATATTGTGGGTTTTGGTAGTCATTACCCAAGACACGCCCACCATAGAGGTGCATCTATCCCTAGGAACAAGATCAAGTATAACTGTAAAGGAGGCTGGAAATGGCGGGACAGGACGAAGCCAAACCCAAATACATTGGTTGGAGCTATGGTTGCTGGCCCTGACAAGCATGATGGTTTCCATGATGTTCGTACAAACTACAATTACACAGAGCCGACTCTTGCTGGCAACGCAGGTTTAGTTGCCGCACTTGTGGCTTTGTCTGGTGATGGGACTACTGGGATTGACAAGAACACCATTTTCTCTGCAGTTCCCCCCATGTTTCCAACCCCGCCACCACCTCCCGCACCTTGGAAACCATGAGTTATTGTGTCACCTCATCTTCTATTGCCAAGTGTGCTGTATGACTAATGAGTTTTTGGTGCAGTAATAGTTTATGGTGTTCGTATCTCCTTATTGTTAAGAGAAATGCTACGACGAAGAAGGAGATGCACATAAGAAAGCAATGACTAACTTCCTAAAGGCAATGGGTTGGGGCCTGGTTGGGGATTCCAGGGTCATGGCCAGTGTTAAGAATCGATCACTGATACTTGGGAATGTCTCTTTCTTTTGAGTTTTTTCGTATATGTAATATATATGTAACCATTATCATTCTTTAGACAAGAATTTAACAGTTTGAAATGAGTTCACAAATCAATTTCTATCTTACTGAATCAATTTTGTTTTATTCGTCGTATTGCTTTTTTATTCTTCCTAGCTTTGAAATTTTCCATAAAATTTCCATCCAATGGTATCTTGACCTTCCCGCGGCAGATCTCGGTATTCATGTCAATATATTCTCGGTTTGTGCCAATTGATTTCAGCCATTACATGAGTTTTCAATTCTTGAACGTTGTTGGCAACGAACTTTCTCTTGGTAACGCTCTGGTTAATTGGAGAGAGGACTCAAACTGCAGACGACACCCGATCTCATTTTAGCCAGCGTGCTAGATTGTAAATTTATAATTTGTCTTCCGCTGAATGTTTCGCAGGGAGACAATTACATTTGCACTCCCATATTGTCTCTTACGTTGTCATTGGCGACAGAATAGGTCACCATGCATGTATGTATTCCCCACGACTGAGATTGGATAGGTTAATTATCTTAGTTGGAACGGTAGAGTTCATTTTCAATCAGTTACTTGCCACACGTTGGCTAACAATGGTAGTACGATCTATCCCTTGGTGCTGTTGGTTGCTAGGGCCAAGTCATTCCTTTCGGGAAAGTTATCTTTGACGTTAATCAGACTTGTAATCTTGGGGAATGACTGAAGTTAAGAATAAAGCAAGAGCTTCTTTGTTACCTTTCCACTTTAACTTTTCTACATTCTGTGCATTACATAAGAATGGTCACCATGAATCAATGGGAGTTGTTTGTTTCCTCCCATTGCATTAACAACTTGCGTCCACATTATAATGTTCTCCTTTTAGCTTTTACATATTCTTTGCCTCCCCAGCACAACCATCTCTGTCATATATACAAAGATAACCTCGTTGTGAACTGCATTACAAGGGTATGGAAGCGGAACTCAGTAGCTCCTTGGAGTATACGCCAACATGGATAGTTGCCCTTGTCTGCTCCATCATTATTCTTATATCTGTTTGTGCTGAGCGAGCTCTTCATCACCTTGGAAAGGTATTCAAATTGTCGTGTGAGCTCTAACATTATTATCATAATGCCCATAGCCTTAATTAGTTTGTTGTTTGTTGGTGTTGGCTTCCCCATTCAGTTCTTGACGCATAAGGAACAAGATCAACTATATGGAGCCTTGCAAAAATTAATGGAAGGTTTGCTGCTCTCTCTCTCTCTCATAAGCCACATTCATAAGCCACATTCATAGCCATTTTTGCAACCCTATAATCCTCCCTCTCTCATTTTAACTTGCAAATTCAGCATGTACAAATATTTACATTATTTGCTAATTAAGCCTGATCAATGTGCTCCCCTGATGCTTGTTTACAGAACTGATGCTTCTAGGGTTCATTTCCCTTTTGTTAACGGTCTTTCAAGGTTTGATAAGTCGTATATGCATACCATCTCATCTTGCATCTTCCATGCTTCCATGCAAGAGGGACAAGGGTTCCTCAAATGGTTCCGAACATAACTCTCATCGAGCTGTAAGAAATCAACGACAGCTTCTGTCTGAAGTTACTAATACAGGGCACTGTCTAAATGAGGTGTGTTAAAATCTTTGATTATAACTTATTTTTTATACCTAACTTATTTTATTCTCAAGATGCTTGTAAATATTGATGTGCTATATATACGTGTGAAAATGAATAATATGCATTCCATCCATTTCAAGTGCAAATGATATAAAGGTGTCGCCTTAAAAGACAAAAATGATGTTTATCATTGAAATGGAAGTATAAGCTATCTAATAAAGCGGATATTCAATTGATCCATACTTACATCTCTTGTTTTTTTTTTTCTTTTCATACTCAGGGAAAGGTTCCATTGTTATCATTGGAAGCATTACACCAACTGCACATTTTCATTTTTGTATTGGCAGTTGTTCATGTGATCTTCTGTGTCACGACAATGTTTCTTGGGGGAGCCAGGGTAATCTATTCATGCCTCTTACTTTAGTTTCCACTGCAAAAAGTGTTTTTATAATTCTATTTTCTTTTAAGAAGCTGTTATGCCTTCTGTATCTTTGTGCCCTTTGTTCGTGATAATGTCGCAATTTGAAATCTGCATCGCTTTAGTTCATGACAAGAATTTGTGGTTTTTACTCTTAATCTATTGTCCATTTGTTGCATTATTTACAAGCTCTTTGACAAGAATCTCATAGTTTATGTAATTTTTCTTCTGCATATGTAGATACGCCAGTGGAAGCGCTGGGAGGACGAAATTGCGAAGGAAATTGCGCAGTCAAGGAGAGGTAATCTGAACCTAGATTTGTAATATATATTGAATGATACTTTATTAGCTAATTGAATTTTTTTTTTAACTGGAATGAACACATAAATAATCTTTTATGCAGATCCAAGTGCAACAAGGGGCAGTAGCACTCATGCTAACAAGTTTGTCAAAGATCATGCAATGGGATATTGGAAAAGGACAGCTATTGTTAGTTGGATGGTGAGTTTGAATTTATCTTTCCCAATTTTATTGAAATTCACAAAGTATGAATCTTGAGGTATCTGCATTTTTTCTTTTCTTTCATTAATTAGATGAGCTTAGAGCTTATCTCTTCATACTTTAATATCCCCAAATTAGTCAGAAAAGAACTCCATTGATACAAAAAATTATAGTTATTTCTTTATAAATTACAAAAACATCGTACACTGCTTATTTCTTAAGCATGACTGTTATCATAGTGTTGTCTTAAACTTTCATAATATTGTTCAGTGTCTGTCTGTGTGTCTCTTAATTTTATACCTGCTATTTTCTTATTTAAACTAATTCCCAACTAAGCAAGATGAAAGTTTAAGACGTAGGAATTACTAAATCCTACTTTTTTCATCATGAAACAATAGGATTATGCTACAGCTCCCGCTGGGAGCTCCCGCTGGAGGTGTAGTGTTATTTTATATGTGTTTTGTTTAAGTAATTTTTTATATAGATATTTTATTATTTTAAAATATTTTAAAAAAATAAAATAAATTTAAAACATCATTAAGAAAATACTTTCTTAATCAGAAAGTAAAAAAATATATATTAAAAAATACTGAATCATGAAGTAAAATAAAAAATTATAAAAAATATTTTTAAAAAAATAAAATAAATTTAGAACATCATTAAAAACACTTCCTTAAATAGAAAGTAAAAAAAAAATCATTAAAAAATATTTTCTTAATCACGAAGTAAAATAAAAAATCATAAAATATGATTTTTTATTTTACTTCGTGATTAAGAAAATATTTTTTAATAATATTCTGAATTTTTTTATTTCTTAAAACTATTTAAAATTATTAAAAAAATCTATATAAAAAATAACTTAAAAAAAACACATAAAAAATACACTACTAATCTCCAGCGGGAGATAAAGCATTTTCCGAAACAATAACATCAGTGCATTGTTTGTCATTTATAAATTTTCTAGTTTTTAAAACAGTAACATCAATGCACTCTTTGGATGCTCCAAGCCAAACAAGTCGAGGTAATCGCTACTTTTCCAATGCACACAACAGGCAATGAGTTAACTTATAGGATTTAGTACGTAATGCTATAGAGAGTAATGCAAACTAAAGTGTCTCTCCATGTATGGCGTAGAAGAAAAAAGATGAGGTCAATATTCTGCTATGCGATGCTTTCCAGCTCACCAGATGTGCCATCAGCAGTATCGTGTACTCTGCAAACTTGGCTCTCATGTTAAGGGCCTGGCCCACCAATGTTAAGAGCACAATGCACAGTCTGGACTGCATTATACATATAAAATGTGGCAGCTCAAATTATTAACTCGTTTATAACAAACACACCATCTTGCATAGTGATATTTGGTATAATAGATTTTGTTCAAGGAATTGCTCTATGCTTGTGATAATGTTTGAAGACTTTTTATGTTTATTGGTAGATATCATTCTTCAAACAGTTTTATGGCTCCGTTACCAAGTCAGACTACATTGTACTGCGACAAGGATTCATCAAGGTCAAATTTGCATCCTTTCTACATACATACGCATATCCAGTTTGTTTCATATGTTACTTAAATCTGTTTTTTTGCTTCCGAGCAGGAGTACTGCACTAACGATCCTAGTTTTGATTTTCACGAGTACATGATACGGACACTTGAAGTTGATTTCAAAAAAGTTGTAGGCATAAGGTAAAACCTAAAGGCATAGTTTAATTATTGAACTATTTTCCAAGCGTCGGATTGTATTTTACACACTAACATTGCCACATTGTAGCTGGTACCTGTGGCTCTTTGTTGTGGCCTTTTTGCTACTGAATGTGGCAGGTAATTATGTGCTTAGATCTTGATTGTGTGCCTATACATCTCATTTCATGATTGGAATTCTGAATCTTACTCTTGTTTAAATTGAACAAGCAGGATGGCACACATATTTTTGGTTGTCCTTTTTGCCATTGATTGTAAGTGGCTTAGGTAGATTCCTAGTGGAAATCAGTTACTGTGAGTTATTTATGAATGGACATAATTGGACTAATGTTTGAGATGGTTGGATTGACAGCTGCTACTCTTTGTGGGTGCCAAGCTAGAACACGTTATTACACGTTTGGCTATGGGGGTACAAGAGATGAAGAGAGATGATCATGAAGCACAGCAGGTCACATATATGGCGAGGAAGGAGAAGGAGAAAGAACATGAAGCAGTAAGAGTGAAGCCTTCAAACGATCACTTTTGGTTTGGTCGCCCTGCCATTGTTCTCGACATAATACACTTCATTTTGTTTCAGAACTCATTTGAGATTGCATTCTTCTTCTGGATCTTGGTGAGGAAACATATATCAGCTAGTTAGCTACGTAGTTCACATTTCGTTCCAAAACCGTACATCATACATACAACTGCATTATTAAGTTCTTCACATTTACTCCTTTGCAGAGCACATACGGATTCCACTCTTGCATCATGGAAAAAGTAGGTTACATTGTAACAAGACTTATTATGGGGTAATACTTGAGGGACGAGGAAATTATGGAACATATTTTAATTTTTTGTTCTTGTCCCATCATATCATTCAGTTGCTCATGTGATAGTTTCTTTATGCAGGGTGATTGTTCAAGTGCTGTGTAGCTACATCACCTTGCCTTTGTATGCTATTGTGACCCAGGTTAGATATACATGCTTCGTCGTTTGATCAATCGATAAGCTTCACCTGAGATATGAAAATCCTCATTCTTTCTTACCTAATTTATTTTCACCACATGAAGATGGGTAGCAAAATCAGAGAACTATTTTTTCCTGGAGACGTGGGATCAATAATAGGTAGTTGGTTCAATGGCAACGAAGCACAAAGTCGCCCCTCTGAAGCAAGTCAGATACAAATGCAAACAATGAATAAAGAAATGACCCAGATTGGTCAGATTTCAGACCTAGCGACGATTGCGATTGAAGAAACTACAACATCAGTAACTGAGCTCCCTTCGGAAGCCCAATAGCCTTTTCCAATGCTATGTGGCCATTATCTCAAGTCTTGCTTCAGAAACATCACATGCTATGTGGCAATTTGATTTCAGATGGTAAAAGTTCACTTTAAAGATGGATCATAAGTAAGATTTTTTCCTTTAATTTTCATTAAAAAAAAAAAACAGAAGAAATATTCTTTCTATAATAATAAAGGTCTTAATCTTTCATTTTCTGATGTGTGTTGTAGACTTTATCAAGTATGTTGTGGATCTTATAATATTGGGCAGTAAATTGAATGATTGTAATGGAAGTTGTAGAGACACTGGTTTAATTTGTGAGAAGGGAATGTAAAATATTCATTCACTGTTCATAATTCCACAAGGCAAATCCCAACCTCCTAGATAGAATATTCCAAATACAAGACAATCGATAAAATCCCCTCTTGTCCCCCTCCCCCATTCCTTCTTACTTAGAGCATTCACATTCGATTTCCTAAATTTTTCTCTAAATTTTAGCTAAAAATGACACTCCCTATAATTTTATCCTAAATTTTACTCATTTTTAAAAAACCTTCTACATCTCATTCCCTATCCTTTCTCTATTCTATTAAAATAATATTCTTCTATTATTTATTTATTACTTTTTTCTCTCACTTCCATTTTCAAACTTAACTACTTAATATTTTTTCTTATGTTTTGAACTATTATTATAGTGAATATTTTAAACAAAAATTTAAATTATTTTTTAAGGGTTTAATAATATTTTTAAAATTATTATTTTTATATTTTAGTAATTATTTAAATTATTTTTAAAAATATTATTTAAAAGTATAATAAATATGAGTATAAGAGAAAATGTAGTCGATTGAAAAAATAATTTATTTTATTTATTTGAATAAAATATTAATAAAAAATGATTTAGGGGATGAATAGTGGTATTTAGGGAACCACTGTTCATTTCCTAAATCAAAATCCTAATATAGGGAATGGGATGGGATGGGGTTTTTGAGCTTTTTCCTAAATTTTTCCCTATAATTTAGGGATAATAGTAGTATGAGGAATGAGATGGGGATGCTCTTACAGAGAAAATAACAAAATGCTAACTGACTCTCCCATGCAAACAACACAGGAGCAACAGAATAACAAAACGTAGCGTTCTAATTAAACTAGTGAACGACACCGTATAGGCCCTGATTACTGACCGCTTAACATGGCTTCCTCTCTTTCGACAGCCCCAATGCTCCAGACTTCATCTTCCCTCGATCCTTCTTCTGTATTCAGAACCGAGCACCTAACAAGTCCCCCTCTTAAGCCCACAAGGTGCAGGTAAAGTTCTTGAAATTTTCACAAAACTTCCTAGCTATTGTCTTTCGAGGATGTTCCCGTCCACTTCACCAACACCTCTATTACAGCTTGGTTGCCTTGGCGTCTAACCCGCAGATCTATCACTGCTTGAGGCTCAGGTTGAAGATCCCCATTTTTATCCACATGTGGCAGTGTTGGCAGGGGCTGGATCTAACTCCCCAACTTCTTTTTTAGGCAGGACACATGGAACATCGGATGGATTTTGGAAGAGGGTGGCAAGCTCAGCCTATTTGCGGCTATCCCAATCTTCTGCAACACCTGGAACGGCCCAAAAAACTTGGGCAAAAATTTCATAACGACGCATATCCACGAATTTTTGACGATAGGGTTGTAAACGTAAGTACATCCAATCCCCAATCTCGAAACTCCTCTATGTTCTCCTTCGGTGAGCATATATTTTCATTCTACTCTGAGCCCACTCCATGTTTTCTTTCAATAGTTCTCTAAGTTTTTCTCTAGATCTCAGAAATTGGTCGACTACTTCAGTTGAGGAAGTCCCTAGCACATAGGACAGTAATTGTGGTGGTGGATAGCCGTAAAGGGCTTGGAAAGGGGAGATCTTCGTGGTTGTATGATAGGAGTTATTATAGCTCCATTCTGCCATGGATAACCACTTACTCCATTCTCTTTGTTTAGTACCAGCATAGCAACGTAGGTAGATCTCCAAGCATTTATTTAGAACCTCTGTTTGCCTATCCGATTGGCGATGTTAAGCAGAACTAAAATTCAGTGAGTAGCCCTGTAGTGTAAATAAATTCCTCCCAAAAGAGCTCAAAAATATAGGATCCTGATCCGACACAATGGACCTAGGAAGTTCATGTAACTTGAAGACCCAGTCCATGAAGGCATGAGCCACACCCCTTGGGCAACATAGGGGTGTGCCAAAGCCATAAAATGGCCATACTTTGTGTAGCGGTCAACAGCCACTAAGATAACACTCATCCCATAAGAGAGAGAGAGAGTCCCTCTATGAAATCTAAGGAAATGTCAATCCAAGCTTGGCTTGGAATAGGAAAGGGCCGCATTAACTCTGGAGTTGGTATTGTCTCATTTTTGTTCACTTGACAGATGTTGCATTCTCTGACTTTCTTTTTTATACCCCTTTTCATCCCCCTCCAAAAAAATCTCACTTGGCTCGTTGATAGGTCTTTAAGTATCCAGTGTGCTCCGCATGTGGGTTGTTATGCTGGTAGTCTAGCACCTTATTTTTTAAGTTAGAATCTACCACCACCACAATTCGCCCTTTTTTCAAAACCAATCCTTGTTGGGGGGAGTAGCCTGGAAAAGCCTCTTGTTTATTCTGCAACTTATCCATTAAATCCACCATTTCAGCTGAGGCAGAGTAACTTTGTTTAAGTTCATGAATCCAATTCGGGGTAGGAAATGTCCCCATTGCCAAATACCCTTGTTCCACTTCAAGCTTCTCATCCTGCCTTGAGAGCTCATTAGCTACTTTATTTTCCCTTCCCCTCTTGAATTCTATGGAAAAGTCATAGCCTATAAGTTTGGTAATCCATTTTTGTTGTGCCACTGTGCCTACCTCTGTTCAAGCAGAAATTTCATTGCTTGCTGGTCTGTTTTAATAGTAAATGACTGACCCAACAAATAGGGTCTCCACCTTTGCACAGTCGTGACTAGGGCCAACAGCTCTTTTTCGTAGGTTGACAACAACAATGCCTTACCCTTTAGTGCCTTGCTCATATAAGCGATAGGATGTCCTTCATGCATTAAAATAGCACCTACTCCCATCCCACTTGCATTGCACTCAATAGTGAAGATCTTAGAGAAATCTGATAACCTTAAAACTGGAGGATTAGAAACTGCCTCTTTAAGTTTCTAAAATGCTTGAGTGGCCTCCTCATTCTATTTGAAGGCATTCTTTCTTAAAAGGGATGTTAGAGGGGCTGCAGTTACCCTATAGTTTTTTATGAACTTCCGATAGTAGTATGTCAATCCAAGGAACCCCCTTAATGACTTTGGATTGATAGGTACAAGCCATTCCAGCATTGATTTCACCTTAGAAACATTAGCTTTGACCCCCTTGGCTGAAATAATGTGCCCCAAATAATCAACTTCTTCGACCCCAAAACTGCATTTAGAAAGTTTAGCATACAACCTGTTGTCTCTAAGCACCTCCAGAACTTGTTTTAAATACACCAAATGATCTGCCCATGACCTATTGTAAATCAATATGTCGTCAAAGAACACTAGGACAAACCTCCTAAAAAAGGGTCAAAATACGTCGTTCATTAAACCTTGAAAGGTGGCTGGTGCATTGGTTAGTCTAAAGGGCATTACTAAGAATTTGTATTGTCCTTCATGAGTATGAAAGGCAATTTTTTCAACATCCTCAGGAATAACTCTGATTTGGTGATAACCAGATCGTAAGTCCAATTTCGAGAACACCACAGCCCCAAATAATTCATCTAATAGTTTATCGATCACCTGTATAGGGAATTTGTCTTTTATCGTCTCTTGTTTTAACAATAAATCTTTACAACCTCCCAACATTCCACACTTTACATTTTTTAAAATTTTTTTCTTTTATCAAATATTTATTATATGAATAATGAATAAAAAATTTGAAATAATTTTAAAAAAATAAACTCAAAAAAAATTTTAAAAATATTTAAAAAAATTTAAAAATTTAAAATAATGTGGAGTGTGGAGTGTGGTGGAGGTTGTGTAGCAAAACTCTTGTTTTAATGCCCTATAGTCCACTCAAAGGCGCCAACTTCCATCCGCCTTGCGGACTAACAACACTGGGAGGAAAAAAGGGCTAGTACTTGGCCTCATCACCTCTGAGTCTAATAGGTCTTTCACTATCTTTTCAATTTTTGAATTTTGGTAGTGGTAGCGATAGGGCCTAATAGAAATTAGTGGTGTGCCTTCCTTAAGTACAATTCTCTTATCATGTGTTGTAACATCCCCTTTCCGTAGGATAGAGATATTACTAACATTTAAAACATAATACCCGATAAAGAGATTCATATTCTGAAATACCTCATTTATTGAAATTCATCAAAACGATAAAACTGAAATGAACATGATTGTTTTGGAAACTGAACGAATATAAAAGAACATAACTAAACCTATGAATGACATAAAAAGGAATTTAGTTCTTGTGAAAATATCACTTATTCACTAAGTCTTTGTACTAGATCTATTCCTGGCCATCCAGCTCTTCATCATCATAGACATCATCTGCGAGAATTTAGACATGGAAGAAAACAAGAAGACAAACAAAAATAATGAGTCGAATACTCAGTAAGTAGTACATCATACCGTAAAATATAATCTTTGCCTAACATACATTTAATTTCTATGATACTCTTCATAAGATACATACAGCTCCATAGATTTCAATCAAACACGTAACATGACTTTCTGAAAGATTTTACGTAAATATATCATCACCGACTCACATAGCATACATTTTTATTATTAATATAAGCGGAAGCATATATAATCAAAACATGTAATTGTGAATGCATAATATCTTGGTTATCTTGTCTTAACATAGAGTGAAACACGCTTGAGTCTGTGTTTCACTTATCTGGCATAACATGGAATGAAACATGCTTGAGTCTGTGTTTCACTTATCTGGCATAACATAGAGGGAAACACGCTTGAGTCCGTGTTTCACTAAACTTGCATAACATGGAGCGAAACACGTTTGAGTTCGTGTTTCACTTAACTTACACAACATGCAGCGAAACACGCTTGAGTCCGTGTTTCACTTAACTTGTGGTTAACCACGCTTGAATCCATGGCACCGTTACATTTCTTATCTTTCTTAATACATGAGATTTTATTAGGCTTTATGAACATTTCTAATATGGCATAATCTTGTACATGACATAGCATAACATGACATGGCATGTCATATTCTTGTACATGGCATATTCTTGTATATGGCATAACATAATATGATTTAGCATGGCATATTCTTGTACATGGCAAAGCATAATATGATATAGCATGGCATATTCTTGTACATGGCATAGTATAACATGACATTACATAACATGCTTTGAATGTTTTATGACATTCCAAGGCATACATGATCTAGGTACTACATGAACATGGCATACATGATCTAAGTACTACATAAACATGGCATATATAATCTAAGCATTTCATGAACATGGCTTGCATAATCTGACTATTCCATTACATGGCATACTTGACTTTGAACTACCACATGGACATCTCATGGTTTTCATATGATTTTAGTAACATTCAATCAATTGAACAACAATTTCATTCATTCAAACATAATCTCATATTTCATCAAAGATCGAAAAGGAAACTAACATTGACTTGTCTCTTAGCGTAGTGTAGTTAACAATCATAAGCCCATTATATTTTCATACATAATAATAATATTCACAGTACGCATGCATTTATATGATCATATTATTTACCTTTTAGCGATGTTTCCTGATTTCTAACTTGTAGCGCGTTACCTATACGAGGTGCTAATCATTACTTAACCTTTCTAGAAAGATGTGTCATAGCATTCTAAATACTTGGAATCATATATAATAATATTTATTCAAAACTCATAACATGTTCCTTGACTTCTATCTAAACATAACTTAATCATTTATAAAAATCTTAGTTAAAAGTCGATTGAAATATTAACAAAATAATGGACCCAACAATAGTTTAAAAAAACTACTTTAAAAAACTACTTTAAAATCCCTTTAGACTTGATGCTGTAAAATGGTTTGTAAACTTCCCCTGATTAACATAAATGTGGACCCTTTGAGCAATAACTCTTACAACATAGTCCACACTTAAAGCAAATCCAATTTAAATCATATGTTTAATTGAACTCACCCAGCCCATAAAGGAAATCAGACAACGTAATGCACAGATTTAAAACATGAAGTCTCCCATAGGCACTGTAGATTACATTGAAATTTTAAAGAAAGTCTCTTTAATAGGATTTCCAGAGGCCTATGAACAAGAGTTTTTAAGGGTATTTTGGGAAATCATCCTAAAGGGCATGGGTATTATGGGAAAATTGGTTATAAGGAAAGACTTAGGCCTACGGGGGAAATATTCTCTTTGCTTACAGAGGAGTTGGACAGAAACGAAGGAAATGGTCATGCGATGCTCACCGAGAGAAGAAGGCAAAGACGACGCGATTGGGTCCTCTGGGCAGTGGTGCGATGCAAGAGAGAGAGAGAGAGAGTTAGACCGAGACGGTGAAAATCATGGGGAGGGAGAGATCTGGTCGGGGACTTACCGGAAAGGAATGGGTTCAACGGGGTTGGGTTGGTCGGCATTTTCTGGCACCGTGGGTTGTGCTCCGACGTCCTAGGGTGGTCGGCGATGGCTGGGCAGAATTAAGGCTTAGGCGAAAATGTTGTTTCTCTGGGTATTTCAATATGTGCAACACAGAGGCTTTGTGAGTTTCTTATAGGCGATGGGAGGGAACAACGTGAACCTTTAGGAGATTGGCTGAAATTTGAAGTTGCCTAGACTTTAAGAATCTATTCATACTTGGATACAGATTCTGAGAGGGTTTGAAGAGTTTGAGTTGGAATTGGAGTTGGTCTCAAACTGGAAACCGGATCTAATACGGGAACTAAGTGGATAGAGTATACGAACGTTTTAAGAGGAAAGGAATCACTAATTTAATCTATCTGTTAGCACAATTTCCAAAATGATAATAAAAATATAAAGACAATAAAATAATTAATAAATAAATAAATAAATAAATAAAATACTAGTTTTAGTTTTAAGCCCTAAATTTAGACCCGAATGTTACAATCTCCCCCCTTAAAAGAAATCTCGTCCTCGAGATAACGTACCTCAATCGAATAAATATGGATACTTGATCCTCATGTCCTCTTCTAGCTCCCATGTAGCCTCTTTTTCCTTGTAGTTGCTCCAAAGCACTTTGACCATCGGAATGGTCTTCTTGCGGAGTGCTTGAGCTTTTTGTGCAAGAACTCCGATTGGAAATTCCTCATAGGTCAAATCTTCGCGGACTTGAAAAGACTCGTACTCTAGTACATGTGTGGGGTCTGGCACATATTCTCGAAGCAAAGAGACATGGAAGACATCGTGAATAGCTGACAACTGTGGTGGGAGGGCTAACCTGTATGCTGCAGCTCCAATTCTTTCTAGTACATCGAAATGGCCTAAATATCTTGGACTTAGCTTGCCTTTCTTACCGAATCGCATAATCCCCTTCATTGGCGCCACTTTCAAGAATACTTTGCTTCCTTCTTCAAATTGCAAATCTTGCTGTCTTCGATTCGCATACTTTTTTTGTCGCTCTTGTGCAATGGCAAGCTTCTTCCGGATGACCGCTATTTTCTCATGAATATCTTGAATAATCTCCTGTCCCAGGATTCTACATTCTCCCACTTCGTCCCAATAGAGGGGTGACTGGCACTTGCGGCCGTAAAGAACTTCATATGGTGCAGCCTGAATGCTCTCCTGGTAACTATTATTATACGCAAATTCTATCAGAGGTAAGTATTTAATCCAGCTACCCTTGAAGTCTATCATGCAGGCTCTAAGCATATCCTCTAATATCTGTATTGTCCTTTCTGACTGTCCATCAGTTTGAGGGTGGAAGGCTATACTATAAGTCAACTATGTCCCTAACTCTTTCTGTACACCCACTCCCTATACCTGTTTGGACTTGGGACGAAATTGGTATGGATTTTGTGTCAGGTTTTCCTAAGGCACTAGGAGGACAGGATGCAGCTTGGGTAATTGTCGATAGGTTGTCAAAGACAACTCACTTCATTCCAATTCAGATGACGTATTCTACAGACAGGTTGGCGGAACTGTATGTACACGAAATCGTCAGACTGCACAGAATTCCCTCTAAGATTGTGTCGGACCCCATATGATATGGATAAGGGTAGGTGGTGTATAGGATCCCACATTGCTTGGGAAGGAGAAGTTCTTGCTCTTTATAAGGTTCTAGAATGGCTCCAATTGTATCATTGACTAGTCCTTTTGGAGTATAGGCCATGTGGTTTGAGTCTTCCATTGGGGAGTTACAAATGGTATCAGAGCCTATCTCAACCAGAAATGTGGGACTTGAGTCGTGCCACCTACAATGGACAGGCCCGACAAGTACGTCGAGAATTTAAGGGAGGTAGATTATGATACCCCATATGATATGGATAAGGGTAGGTGGTGTATGGGATCCCACATTGCTTAGGAAAGAGAAATTCTTGCTCTTTATAAGGTTCTAGTGGGCTCCAATTGTATCATTGACTAGTCCTTTTGGAGTATAGGCCATGTGGTTTGGGTCTTCCATTGGGGCGTTACATGTGTTCTAGCGGGTGTGAGCCCCTTTGGTTCATCAAAAACCCCTATAAACATTTGAATTAATTCATGTATGCCCTCATGGCTCCTTTTTGGCTGCATACTGGTTTCGGGTACTAGCTACAAAAGTAACCCACTTCCCCTATTTATTGCATCCTTCAACAGCTCGGGGCTACCTTCAAATGTCAAGTTCTTAAGGGCAGTCCCCATAAACACAACTTCATTCCATTAAATGAAAACTTCATTAATAGTTTTGAGAAATCCCACATAATTTGCCTAAAGTTTTAAGCCATAGGACTCTCATCACAACCTCTCATATTTAGTACAAAAAATGAAGTAGAGAACTTATTACCATCTGCTGCTAGCCCCACCTTCCTACATAGCCCTACACTCCTTGTAATTTCACCATTAGCCACTCGAATAGAAAGCTGTTCAAATTTCTCCACTTGTAACTGAGTTCCCTTGGCTATAGAAGGGTTCAGGAAGTTGTGTGAATCAATTAGAATGAACACTAGTATGCCCTTGATCCATCATTCTGTAACACACCTCTATTACTTAAAAGAGAAATACACAAAAATAGCCCACTTCGAGGGGAGCACCTTCATTGAAGAAATAAAGAAGATGATAAAAGAGAGAAATAGAATATTCAATAACTTTCTGGATGATCAAACCCTAGAGCCCTTGGCTCATACATAAAGGAGATGACCCTTACATGGGCCCAGGCTAACACTAAAAACATACAGGGAAATAAAACTAAGGCCCAAGGCCCACTAGCTATCTTGTAGTCCAAATACATGTTGAATTGAAATTGTAATTGAAACTGGCCCAAGACCCATAGCCCATGTCCTTCAATATTCGGGAATTGTGACAAATCATCCCCCATAGAAGCACCTTTTCCACAAGGTGCGGTATCCTTGCCCACCATTGTCCCACCAATCGAGTCAAAAAAGAGAATTTTCTTGGTACCAACAGCCTCCTCATGTTTCATATTCAAAGCATAATCAAGTTTGTAGAAGTTCAGATGCAAGATATGTGTTGTCACAATAACGAGTAGTGAAACAGCGACCATGACCCTTGTAGCTTCATCCCTCACATTAAAAGCTCACAGTAATGCTACAATCAAGCTAAACCCAAGAAAGGCCACAGCAGATGAAACAACGTCGTTTTATATTTAAAATTTTTTTTATATATATTTATATATATGAAAATGGGTTGGCCAGAGCGGTGCGGGGTAAATGCGGGAGGGCCTAGGCCTAGCCCACCCCAGCACCCTTTTCTCCCAATGGGCAGGGCCCCCGCCCTCACATGCGGTGAGTTAGGTTGACCGTGCCGGCCATGCAAGGGTGGGGTGGTGGACAAGAGGTGGTGGGGGCGGTGCCCCACCATCCAGCCTTATCAGTGACCACCAGCCTTATCAGTGCCCCACCAAGCCCATCACTTAATGATCAATAGTTCACAACTAATCTAACAACACCAAGAAACTGTCAATATTCTCTGGAGTGAAAATCGTGTCAAGCTAACGTATTTTGGCTATCTCTATCCCATGCATAAATAAGATTTGCATGCTCTTGCACTCCCTTGGTGAGAGTAACCTCAAAATCACAACTGTCAAGAACATGGTGCCATGAGGCCTTTGCTGGGAACTCGAGATGGTCAATCTCACAAATAGGAAACTCCTATCCAACCTCGAAGACAAAAAGGAACTTCCAGTCCCAATTTTTCACTTAAGAATAATGAGACTCCAAATGAATAACCCTATAGCTCGTTTGCGAGCGAAAGCTACATTGGTTCCCATTGTGGCACTTGAAACAATGGGTCTGGAAGAACTCACCAGGAGTGAGGTCGAGGTTTTCCTCGCCAGCAGCCTCCAAGGCCTGCCAAGCGTTGGGCAATGGCCACCCCCAAGAAGTCTAAGACATTGCAAATTGGGCAATAGAAGGGAAGCCGCAACCTAACCTAAAACATGCTGACATATAGCCCAGCATGCTCGGCGACCCCCTTAGAATTCATGATGTCGTCATGAGGCCTGGGAAGACTCAACCTTACTAACTCAGGGATTCCATAGTGTCCCCTCACAAAGTCTAACTCTGCCTAAGAGCACTAGCATTGGCTTAGCCAAATCCTAATGGCTAGTCAAAATTCGGCTAGGTAGCTCAAAAGTGCATTAGACTAGGCAAACATCCAAAGCTCCATTTTTTAGCTACATTAATTATATATCTTTCTCTAAATTTAACTAGTCACTGTTCATTCCAAACTATTATTTTACTCTACAATTATTCCCAACAAACATCTTCCTTCCCTCGTTTTTCAGTTCCTCAATCTGAAAGATCGCACCATTCTTTTTTTCAATTCCTCACGCCGAAATGCACAAATAACTTTGTGTTTTCTCTCTTCCTTAATTTCCTTTTCTTTCTTTTTTCAATTACGCCAATCGCACCTCTCCTTTCTCCCTTCGTCCTCTCCTTTTAGGAAATCATTTTCTTCTTCTTCCAAGAACAGAGTTTTCGCAAATCGCATATTCTTCCAAGCATTTTTCGCAAATCGCATCTTCTTCGCAAGCTTTGCATTTTCGCATCTTCTTCCAAGCATATTTTTTCTTTCCATTTTTTCCAAATTTTTTCTCGATCAACGAAGTAGGAATACTCGGTGTGTGTATTTGCAAAGAAAATCGCAACACAAAGTATCTGGACTTTGAGGACTCAATTTTCGCCCTAGACTGCCAAAACCACGTGTCTCACAATTTTTCCTGTTTTGATTTGTCTAATAAGAGAATCTGTGTTTGTATTTGTCTATATTTTGATTTAATGCTTGTTTTGATTGATTTTGTCATTGTGTTTGAAGCATCAGGTATGGATGATTTAATGCTTGTTTCCAGTGATTTAATGCTTTGTGTTTTTTTTTTCGATATGGTTCCCAGTGATTCTCCTACTTTTGATCATATAATTGTTTTAGTAGTTCTCAAATCTGTTTGAGTGTGCAATTACCAGACCAAAGGTTTTGGCCTAAGTGGTAAACCTTATTACATGAAAGGCGTTTGATGCATTTTTCTAGTGTATTGGGGCCTAAGATCAGTAATTGATGATCCTTCTAATTGTGGTGATCTCTACCCTTAGATATAACTTTTGTGATGATCAACCAGGACAAGCATTATATTGTGGTTCTTTTATCTCTGCCCTTGACATTTGTAGAAACTGTTTTGTTTTGTGTTGGTAGATCTACTGTTGATGTACTCTCTACACACAAGAGGGCATTAGCTCTCGTTTTAGTATGAATATGAATATCAGCAGTGTTTTTCTTTTTCTTTT
This sequence comes from Juglans regia, assembly GCF_001411555.2. Lineage (NCBI taxonomy): Eukaryota > Viridiplantae > Streptophyta > Magnoliopsida > Fagales > Juglandaceae > Juglans > Juglans regia. Next base: position 21,205 of record NC_049904.1, read on the forward strand.
TCTTTTTCTTTATTATCATGAATATAAAAGTCGGAGTAGTACAAATTGTAATGAAGTAGAAAAGTCTAGCTAAAGAAGACTTGTATGCTTGCAAATGCTCGTGGGCATGCTCATGAAAATTTTTAAATAAAGTTACAAGATATAATATAAATAATTTATTTTGTTAAAATTTATTTTGCAAAATACAAACAAATATTATTAAAATATATAATATTATATTATTATTATGACTTTGGGATGACTAGTCCAATGTGGATTAACATTTCCAAAAGTTTTGGCTTTAGCCAAAATCTCAAGTTTTACTCAAAATTCAACACTTTTCAAGTAGGTCATTGCCAATGCTTTTAAGTAGTGGTGGCAGTCTAACGACAACTCTTGAAGGCTTCCAGTTGCGAGGAACAATCACCATGGGACTTGTTGCCAATGGCTAGGTCATTGCCAATGCTTTAAGTAGTGGTGGCAGTCTAACGACAACTTTTGAAGGCTTCCAGTTTTGAGGAATGATCACCATGGGACTCTTTTGAGGACAAGCATGGTTGAGAAGATCAAGACGAGAAGCGAGAAGAATTTTTGGGAGCCATTCAATTGAGAGAATGAGTCGATTCGGGGAAATGGGAGAGCAGTCTAGGACAGTGCGAAGGGTGTGAAAGGGTCTGAAGAGAGAAGGGTACTTACATAACATAAGAGCAGAATAAGAAAGGTTAAAAGAAAGAAAGGGGTGATGTGGAGAGAAAAGATAAAATTCTCACCGACACATGCGGCAGGAATCTACGGGATTACTGTTAGGGATAAACGTATCTAGGAAGCGAGCAAAGAACCACGGGTGACTAAAGGCCACTGTCACAAGATAATCATATGACGACAAGGGGAAGACGATCAAAGAGTTGATATACGTGGAATGCTCCGTTTGAACTCATCAATTGGGCCAACTGACCATAGCCCCCCTAATGTCAATCCTGACCCATAAGATAAACCCTAATGATACATTAACCCAACTAACCCTTTCCCGACAGAGTATAATTCTACAATGATCAATCCAAGTGGAACATGCCTACCAAATCGAACTTATTAACAGTCAAATCAAGCCCAGAGGGATTACTACATATCTAGAGGGGTTACTACATTAAATGCTCCAAAGAAGACACTCAGGACATTACCCTGTCACATCACGAAAATTAAACACTCAAAGAGGGAACATTATTGCTACCCAACGTCTATAAATCAAAGTTTTGAATTTCGTATCGTACCAACCGATACAGTCGAAATATACCGTTTCTATGGCGTAGCCGGTACAGAGAAGGGAATAGTTTCGTATCGGTCAGAATTTCGGCCGTTTCGGCCCGTACCTACCAATATTTCTGCCTTTACTTTTTTCTTCCTTTTTTTTCATTTCTTCAAACTGCAAGCTCGTTTTTTGACCTCCCAATTCAAATCAGACTATTTATAATTTATATATATATAATTTATTAATATATAGACTATTATTTTAGAATATTATTTATATATATTTATATATATAATTTATTCATATATAGACTATTCCGAAATAATATTTGAAACGGTAACTGATACGGTATTCAAAATATTACTATTACTAGATGGAGAGGTACGTCTTGCACACTCTCTAACTCCAATTTCTACACTCATATACCTAATATAGTATTCCATACTGAGGTCTCCGAGTCTCACTTTCTGGTCGCAGGACTAAGGGGGAAGAACATGCATACCAAAAGCTGCATCAATAATTTATTTTTAGTTTTAAAATATTTATTTTAACATTTCTTTTTCATGTGGCATGTCACGTTAATAAGTCCAACTATTCGAGATTTTAATGGAGGGATGAATTTGATCAGTTATGGAACCATTGAAAAAAAAAACAGTTCCTCTTCAGAACGGGTAAGCCGTTCTCGGGCTTTCAACGGTAACGAATAAATTTTATACACGTTAGCAACCCCCATGTAATTTTCATGAACCACATTGTAGGATAGCAAAAATCAAATACACATGATTTCTTTTCCCCCTCTGCACTTCCTCCCGAATCTCCACTGCCCACCACGTTGCCGATACTTGTCTCAAGTCCTCTGCACTCCACAGCCAGTCGAAACTCGTCTCAGGCCCGTCTCAGGCCGTCGTAACCCGGACCTCCACAGCCCGTCGCAACCCAGACCTCCACAACTCGTCTCAGCCCTTGGGAGCCCGTCGCAACTCGTCTTAGCCCGTCGTACCCTTCAGCCGTCGCAACTCATCTCAGCCCGGCGTAGCCCGTCGCACCCTTCAGCCAGTTGCAGCCCTGCCGTCACACATGGTTTGCGTTTTCAGATCATATTTATTTATTTTTTTACTTCCTATGTTTCAGTCGTATTTTGATGTTCTGCATTTAGATAGATTGGAGTTTCTGCAAGAGAAAAATTTGAGAAAGAGGTTAATGAGAGATCATATATTAACAATGTCATAGTTGATATCTGGAGGAAACAAAGAATGCACAAAGAACTTGAAACTATTATTGTCCATTTCCTCTTGTGTTGTGGTTAATGAGAGACCATATATTAATTTACAAAACACAATAGACAAATGGAAAGGGCCAAGAGAACGTGAATGGAATTAGTTTGACTAAGTAGCTGATCATAATTGATGACAGATCAGTTTGTCTAAGACTTTCATACAAAACTAATAGAATTTCATAGTTCATTGCATAAACTTGTTTCTAGTATTACACAAAACCATTCCAGTATATTTTCCTTCACTGTTGAGCAAAATACCATTACCTAACTTCAACTGAAGGATTTTCTGTCAACTTTAACTTTTGTCATTGTTTTATGTTTTAATGAAGGATTTTTTATCAAGTTCGGATAGTGATGAAGTTGAGATAATGATGAGTAGAAACTGTCGAGAAGTTGAAGATGATAGTATCGGGGCTGCAATTGGAGTACAACAATGTGATATGAATGTGCTACATGTGCCAAATGTGGGAGATGAAGTGAATGTGGAAGATGGAGTGGATATCGGAGATGGAGTGAATATGGAAGATTGAGGGGTGGAAGATAGAGTGAATATGGAAGATCGAGTGAATGTGGAAGATAGAGATAATGTGGGAGATGAAGATGGAGTAAATATGATTTCTAGCTTGAGTAGTGATCTTTTTGAGCCATTTGTTGGGAAGGAGTTCGATGAGGTAAAAGACACCCAAGCCTTTTACAAGGCGTATGCAAGACGAAAAGGTTTTGCAATGAGGACCAACCATACTCGATTATCAAAAGAGGACAGAAAACTAATTTTAGTAGAGTATGTTTGCTCAAGTGAGGGATTTTGGCTTGAAAGTCGGAAACAAAAAGAACAAAAAATTTCTAAACTTGCTGAGACAAAGATTGGATGTAAAGTAACAATATGTATAAAAAAGGATGGTAAGAAGTGGACAGTATTCAAGTTTGTCGTTGAACACAACCATGAGCTACTTACACCAATAAGTACTAGTTTGCTTCGTGGACATAGAGGAGTGACGCATGTCCAAAAAAAAATTATTATGACTTTGAATGAGTCTGGTATACCAACAAGAAAAATAATGTCAGTTTTGAATAAAGAATCAGGTGGTGATTTTAACATCGAATGTATTGTTAAGGACGTCGAGAATTATTTGGAAAATAAAAGAAGGAAATTGTTTGAAGAAGGAGATGCACAAAGGTTGTATGCCTACTTCCTTGATTGACAGTGTAAAGAACCTGGCTTTGTGTATTCCATGCAAGTTAATGAGAATGGATGTATGGGCAGTTGCTTTTGGACGGATGCAAAATCAAGGTGAGCATATCAATATTTTGGGGATGTTGTTACATTTGATGCGACGTAGTTGACAAATATTTATAAAATGCCATTTGTGCCCTTTTCAGGAGTTAACCATCATACCAAACTATAATGTTTGGTTGTGCGTTGTTAGTTAATGAAACAGCCGAATCTTATGTGTGGTTATTGAGAACATGGTAAGAGACAATACTTGGGCGTGCCCCTTTAACCATAATTACTGATGATGACAAGGTAATGGCAAAGGCCATTGGTGAGGTACTCCCAAATACAACTCATAGGTTGTGTTTATGGGATATTTTGCAAAAATTTCCAGAACATTTGGCAAATATCTATAACAAGTTTTCGGACTTTTAATACGAGTTCCGTCATTGTATCCATGAGACAATAACGACGGATGAGTTTGAGCATGAATGGAGTGCAATACTAGCGAAGTATGATCTAATAGATAATGATTGACTGCAAAATCTTTACAACCGACGAAGTGGGTTCCAGCTTACTTGCGAATAATGTTTTTTGCTGGTATGTCAACAACTCAAAAGAGCGAAAGCATGAATAAATTTTTTAAAGATTATGTTCGTTCAAGCACGATGGTGAGTGGTTTTGTGCATCAATACGAGAAAGCCTTAGATGCACATTATTTCAAGGAGAAAGAGAAGGACGTGCGAACAAAATCGACACAGGAAATTATGAAAACGTTATGGAAAATTGAAGAAGATGCGGCCTCAGTCTATACAAGGAAGTCTTTCATGATCTTTCAAGATGAGCTATTCAATAGCCAACGGTACAAATCAACCAAAGTTGATAAAGAGGGTGAAAGTAAGATATACGAAGTCGCACCGAATGACAAAGATAAACCTACTTATTATGTGACTTTGGAGAGTGGAGAAGCAAAGGCAATATGTACATGTCATATGTTTGAGTTTATGGGGATTCCTGTAGGCATATTCTATGTGTCCTTGGGAGGAAATCAAAATTAGATATGTTGCAACATCATTATATTCTAGAGAGATGGTGCATCAATGCTAAGAGCCGGGCTATTATTGACATACCAAATTTTGATGGAGTTGTAATGACACAAGATGATCCAACTATGAGAAAAAATAAGTTGATGATGTAATTCTACGATCACAAGTTGTATCAAATTTTACACAAATTTTGTTGGATCCTCCACGGGTGCCAACAAAAGGCCGACCAAAATCGTTGAGAGCAAAAAACTCGAAAGAAACTCAAACCACGAAGAAAATGCGTTGTAGCATTTGCAAGACTGAGGGTCATGCTAAGAACAATTGTCCTTCAGTGAGGTTTGTTTATAAAGTTTTGAAATTTGTGTTTTAATTTTTTGTCTTTTAATCACTACTTAAATAATTGGTTATGGTTTATTATCTTTTATGTAGAGATCTTGGAAATACAACTGGGAACAAGACTTCAGGCTTGGATCCGTCACTTCAAACAACTGGAGGTCATGCTAAGAACAACTGTCATTAAGTGAGGTTTGTTTATAAAATGCAAATTTGTGTTTTTCATATTTTGTGTTTTAATTACTACTTAAATATTTTTTTACGGTTTATTATATTTAATGTAGGGATATTGGAAATACAACTAGGAACATATCTCAAAGCTTGGATCCGTCGCTTCAAACATGAGGTTGGTTGGTGTTTAAGTTGGTGCTTAAAACGTGATGATGCTGTTTAAATTGGAGTGTAATTGTTTTTTTTTAATGTTACAATTAATGAGAGTGAAGAATTTGAGAACTGCGGTGATGGCTCAAATATTAGAGTGCATTCAAAGGCTTATTTGGAGCTATTGAAGGAATTTACAATATTTTAGAGAATTGGACATTTGGAGTGAAACTTAATGTATTTGGACCTATGTTTTTGGAGTCATTGTATTTTGGAGATAACCAGATGGACAATGCATATTGGTTAGGGCTGACTAGTTAGTTTGCTAGCTTGCCCAAGTTATACTCCAACTAGCATTAGCATTAGCAACATGAATTCTAGCAACAATCTGACATGATCTGTTTTATAGCAGAAGCATATATTAATTTAAATCACCAAATTATTTTGAATATATTTTCAGTGTTGGCATCTTTTTATATTTGAACTTGTAGCAACGATCATTATGTATTTGAATACTTGTAGGGTTGATTGCAGAAAATTATTTGACTACTTGTTGGGTTGACTACAGAAATATTACTGCAATATTCTTGTGCAATATCCTGTTCAGAAGATGTAAAGAAATGCATCTTATTATACAAAATGTAATACAAAAGATGGTCTAGATACAAAATGCAACAGTCTTTCATTATATTTAAAAATGGTCTAGATACATTCCAAAAGTAGCTCTTTGGAGAACTACAAAATTTAATTACAAACTGGCTAATAACCATGGGATCTTAGCATAACCCGACATACATGATGCTCGTTCGGATACAAAATAAGTACAACACAAACCACAACAATACAAAACCATGACAATATTTCTGCATTTAATGTTCCCTTGTTGGTCTCTCCAAAACAGGTTGGTCTTTTGCTCTTGAAGTCCAAGAACTTGAACTAGCACCGCTGTCAGTGTGTTTCATATCGCTTGACTTCGGTACTGCAATAAAGCTTGCCCAAGTAGTAGTAGTGCTGTATGGATTTGGTTGGTATAAATCATCAGGTCTGCAGATTTTGGATAAGTACATAATAAAAATTTTGGAAGCACATAAGCTAAATATAATTATTGTGTTGTACCAGTACTTGGGAGGAAAATCTAATGTTGACAGATAATCTTGGGCCAACTACAGGAAAGAACGAGTTAAAAGTAGGTGTCTTTATCATGAAAACGAAGTAAAATAAATGGATGAAGAGAATGAGTGTTTCTCATGCCTACTGATGCAACTTTCTGGGTTCTCAAGTATCAATGTGTACACCAAATAAGTGGATCTGAAGTGAAGGTACTGAAATGAAAAAATTAAAAGGAAAGAAAACATGAGTAAACTGAATGTGACATTTTTTTTTTTGAGTTACAGTCCATTTGCAGCCACATTGACTGAATTGCTAGTTTTTAACAATGTTTAATTGAATGTGAAAAAATTCCTGGCCCCTTGATCATATTGTTTCTGAAAAACAAGCCAATGAATTGAAGGGAATTGTGAGAATTCAATGTTCCTTGATTTTATTCCATTTTCAAACTGAACTAAAATAGTCGAAATTAAAGCAAGAATTTCATCCAATGACTAGGAATAAAAAGCACCAGCAATATCGTATAGTGTTTGAATGTGATTTTAACTTGTGGCTCTTTGAAACCTTTTATCAAACACCTTTCATGCGTCTCTAATTTCCATTCTTGCAGCTGCCATTAATAACTCCACCGAATCCTTATTACATCACAATACTCACAGTATCAATTACAACATGTTTCTATCAAAATCATAATTAGAAAATTCAAACAAACAAGACCAAATTATTGAACTGGAAATTAGTTTTTTAAACACAATTTCAGAAACGAAGATCACTCTTTGAACTGTAAGTTCAAGACCCGCAACTACGGTGACTTACGAGAGAGAGAGTGATCGCGTGGACAGGAATCCCAGAAAGGGAGTGGGTTTCGGTCGATTTCCACCCCTGCTCCTCGAAGGTTTTCCGACGGTAGGGCCCTGCTCTTCGATGGGTATCCGAAGGTGGCCTCTGCTCCTCACATTTTTTTCGACGATGTCCACTGCTCCTCAAATGTTTTATTGGAAAGGCAATTCACAGAGAGAAAGAGAGAGAGAGAGAGAGAGAGAGAGAGAGAGAGAGAGGGGAGGGGGGGAAGTAGGACTGAAAAAAAAAGCCGGCCGAATATTAATTCTGTTTTATCGACACGACCCGACCCGAAATTACCCGAACCATTTAGTTTCCGACTCGGAAATAAAAATTCTCGAAACGTTTAGAAACACTCAGTTATTAACCGATACTCGAATTACACACAAAAAGGAGGTCGTAAAATATATAACACGGCTTTCTCTCTTGCGTAGGATTGTTCACCATCTGCCTCCCTCAGTCTCTCTTCTCTCTCGCTCGAACCTAAAGCCTCTTACAGACTCAGCTCTCTCTCTAGTCTCTTGCATCTCTCTCACAGACCAAGCAAAAAAAAAAAAATTTTCTTGCAGCTCTCTCTCTCTCTCTCTGTGTTTCTCACTCTCTAACTAAGTCTCTCTTGCTCACTCTCTATCTTGGTTGGATTGTGGAAGCTTTCTCTACTAGCACCGAAAAAAACTAATCCAAGGTAAGAAAAAGCACTTGGTGATTTATCTTATTAGGTGGGTTAATTATGAGGTGTTAGGGTTAGGGTTTGTACTGGGTTTCCAGTAGAAGGGTTGCTGTCTTAGGGCCTAGGGTTGTATTTTTACATCAATATTTTGGTAAGTTGATTTTGTAGTGGAGTGTATAAAATATGATGTTTGCAGAGGAGGTGCGGTGGGAATGAGAAGAAGGGGAAAGTGGAAAAGTAACGGGTCGGGTCGAAATACCCGTTACTACTGTCGGGTCGGGTAATCGGCCAAACGGGTAATAACCGAATGAAACATACCTATTTCGGGTCGGGTCGAAAATGGTGTTTTTCGGGCCGAATCAAGTCGGTGAACAATCCTAGGGGGAAGGAGGACGCACGTCGCAAAAATTTTTTTTTTCTTCCTCTGAATCATGGTTTACCAGTAGGTTGATGTGGAGTCTACGTAGCAAGCTACTATTCGACGTCGTTGAGAGAAGAGTAACAACTCTGTACCTGCAAGAAGGTTAACTAAAAAAAAAAGTAGAATTTAATCTAAAAAGATCCTCGTTTATTTTTATAAATGAGATGAGTTGAGATAAAAGTTAAAAAAATATTATTAAAATATAGTTTTTTAATATTATTTTTATTTTAAAATTTAGAAAAGTTGAATTATTTATTTTATTTTATATAAAAATTTAAAAAAATTATAATGATTAGATTATATTAGATGATATGAATTGAATTGAATTGAGAAGAATTATAAAAAGAAACGAATCCTTAATTAAAACATTACATTAAACACTTTTACAATGTTAACATTTAATGGTAATTTTTTTCTGATCGAATGGCATTATCGATTGGTTCGAAGGTCAGTGTCATCAACCAGAAGCATACAATACCTTACCACATAATTGTTGACTGCCCACCGTCACCAGGTCATCCGCACCCACCGATCCTACAATTTTTTACTCTTGAATTTCTGAATACCTGTCTTACTCCTCACTCTTCCTTCTCCAATAAAGCTTAAAGGGTGGGGACTCTCTGCGTGTCTCTCCTTCAATTTGATATTTTCCTTTCAAATTGTACTGCAACGCTACTGCTACGATACCCCTATATATGTTCAGATATTATCGTGATATTTGTCTTGGATCTGAGCACCTCAATCCGCGCCTTCCTGATCTTTTGTGTATTCGGTGTGAAGCCGCTCCGGCATTAGTAATAATTGGGTGGGAAGCTAGCAACTTGGAAGGAAGATAAATTAAAAGCTAAGCATGTACGGCAGGGATCCATGGGGTGGGCCCCTTGAGATAAACGCCGCGGACTCGGCCACAGACGACGACCGGAGCCGTAATCTGCAGGACTTGGACAGGGCGGCCCTGTCTCGGCCTCTCGACGAAACCCAGCAGAGCTGGCTGCTGGGCCCTGGCGAGCAGAAGAAGAAGAAGTACGTGGATCTGGGCTGCATCATCGTCAGCCGCAAGATCTTCGTCTGGACTGTCGGCACGCTGCTTGTCTCTGCCTTCCTGGCTGGCTTCATCACCCTAATCGTCAAGACCGTACCACGCCACCGCCATTCACATCCTCCCCCTGACAACTACACCCTCGCCCTCCACAAGGCTCTCATGTTCTTCAACGCCCAAAGATGTAATCTTACTTTGCCCTATTCGTGCTAAGTAGATCTGCTTTTCTTTGATAAAAGAGTACATAGACGCACGTATTTTTTTATATCATTTTTATAATTATGTTTTAAAATATTTAAATGATATTATTTTTATAAGTTATTTTTTTAAAATATCCATATAAATATTAATCGTAAACACAACTCACACAAGTTTTTATAAAATTAAGAAAAAATATACTTACAACTGTGAATTGCGTAACCGCCGCGCAATCGCTTTGAAAAAAATGAATTAAACATGGGATCTACATGAAAAAAATTAATTTTTTAATAGTGGACTCCACTCTTTTTCAAAGCGATTACGCGACGATTACGCACTTCACGATTATACGTAGAATTACTCTAAAATTAATGATGGGTTGATTATTACAGAATACGGAAACTTGTAGAAAACAATTTTTGCTATGTTTTTTCCGAAGTAAAAAGTTGTACCAAAAACAGCATTAGATCAATCTACTTTTGTACAGGAAAAGCTTTATATTAATTGTAAACACCATTGCAATGCATTTTTTTTTTTTTTTTTATTTATAGGATATAGGACTAGAGATGAAGCAATTTCAGACTATGAAAACTTGTATGAGACTAATATTAGTTTTTTGTTGACGTAAAGAATATTTTTTTAGAAGGTAAAAAAACATTTATACAAAAACATATAGATTTATTTTTGGACTCGTTTATTTTAGTTAGATTTTGCACCACGGAAGTAAAATCTTGGCTTAACCACTGGACCTGCTCTTATAGTTTATCAAGTTAGAAAACTACTTCGTTCTTTGTTTATTTATTTATTTTTGCTTCATAATCGCAGCTGGGAAACTGCCAAAGCATAATAACGTCTCGTGGAGAGGGAGCTCCTGTCTGGATGATGGCAAGTCCAACACCGCCACTTTTTACAAAGATCTGGTGGGTGGCTATTATGATGCTGGAGATGCTATCAAGTTCAACTTCCCGGCCTCGTTTGCCATGACCATGTTGAGCTGGAGTGTAATTGAATACAGTGCCAAATATGAAGCTGCTGGGGAGCTCAACCATGTTAAAGAGATAATAAAATGGGGGACTGATTACCTTCTCAAAACTTTCAACCATTCCGCTGATACCATAGACAGGATCGCTGCGCAGGTACATCTACATACTTGGTCATTCATTTAACCATATAGCTGATAGGAATATCATTTATTTTTTATTTTTTATTTATAAGTAAAAATATGATATATATCAAAAGGAGTAAATGTATATAAGAAAATACTTTGTCCATAATAGAAAGCCCCTAATGACCCAAAAAGCCCATGAAAAACAAACCAAAATACACCAACCCCAACCCCTTGTTTCCAGTAGAACTAAAACTCTACCCAAAAATACCATCCCGACTTCACGATACCCTCCCTTTAGAATTCCCTCTAGGAATCAGATTGTGCTTGCAGCCTAGTTTCCTGCCATTGAACTATGCTTCATGCTGTGTGTGTACCAGCCTTAGTCTGTTAGGAAGGACAAGACAGCTCCCCTTAGGGGCTGTCCGAGAGCTGTACTTGCAGTATGATGGTTACTATTACTAATTTAGGGTTGTAATCGAGCCGAGTGGATTTTTTGTCGAGTAAAGCTTGACTTAAATAGCTGGAGCTTGAGCTCGATTTGGGAGCTAGCCGAGCTCGAGCTGATCAATACACAAGCTTGGGTCAAGTCAAGTTATTTTCTGAGCTTTGGTCATGCTCTTTTATGAGCTCGAGCCGAGTCGAATTACTTCTCAAGCTTTGCTCATGTTTTACGAGCTCGAGTCGAGTCAAGTTATTTCTCAAGCTTTGCTCATACTTTTTTAACCTTTTTTTTTTTTTTGAATGAAATTGAATAATTAAAAGTTAAAAAAAAAAAAAAAATTCCCCTTGGATCTTAATATTTTCTCATGTATACTCCCTGTGTAATTGGACTTTGCCAATTATGAATAAAACTTCTTGATTACCAATCAGAAAAAAAAAAATTAAAAGTAAAAAAGATGCAAAATATTATTAAATTTAATGAAATTCTTACAACTAACATATAGACTCGATATTGAATTATAAGATTATAAAAAATTTATGAATCAATGTGAAAAAGCAGTGGTTTTATCCCATACAACACCTAGAGGGGGGGTGAATAGGTGCAGTTCAATTTATGTGGACTAATAAAATTTAATGCCAAGAAGCAAATAAAAGATGACACAAATCATGCAAATAATCAACACAATGATTTGGTCACGAAGTGGAAACTCATTTGAAGAACGTCTTCAAATTCTAAAACCACTCCGGGTGTAAGCCACCACCTAAAATCCACTATAGAAAAAGTTCATTACAACCAATTTAGAGACACTCACAAAACCTTTGTAGTTCCTAAACTTGGCTTGCAACATCACGAGTGACCCACTCGTTCTCTACACGCATGTAGTGTCGGAACTCCGACCTTCTATAGCTTTCCACGAGAACCTCTCGATCTCTGCATCAACAGCAGCTCCGGAAACCTTCCGGCCAACAAAACGTCCACTTCAATGGACTTTGAATGAGATTTGATCTTGATAGTGGTGTGGTGGATTTGTGTTTGTCCAAAAGAGATTCACAAGGTGAGGAATAGGTTTCTCTCTTTGGCTCTTGAAACACTTAAGGTTTTGCTCTGTTTTTCCACACCACACAACAGAAATGATCTGTTATATTTATAGTCCCAGCAAGTCACGGCGCCCAAAACATGAATTTTAGGTTGTCTTTGAACATTGGCTCGAGCGAGGTGTCGAGCGAAGGTCGAGCGCACGTTATCTTCTGAAACCGCTCGAGCGAGGTGTCGAGCGAGCGTCTCTGGATGTCTCTGGATGGGTTCCGCTCGAGCGCCACATCGAGCGCACATCGTGCGAACCACTCTGGATGAGTTCTGCTCGAGCGCCACGTCAAGCTCACCTCGAGCGAACCACTCTGTCTAGGTTCCGCTCGAGCGCCACGTCGAGCGCACATCGAGCGAACCACTCTGGATGGGTTCAGCTCGAGCGTTACGTCAAGCTCACCTCGAGCGAACCACTCTGTCTTGGTTCCGCTCGAGCGCTTAGTCGAGCGCACAACGAGCGAACCACTCTGTAAGGTTCCGCTCGAGCGCCATGTCGAGCGCTCATCGAGCGAACCTCTCTGGAAGGTTCCGCTCGAGCGCCATTCGAGCGCCAGTCGAGCCATGTTGAGCACACTTCAATATTTTTCATGTACCAATGCATCAACACTTGTTACAACTCAACTTTACATAGGTTTTCACAAGAATATGCCAATTAACACATTTTTCCCTCAACAATCTTCCCCTTTGGCATTTCTGTGACAAAACCTCTAACCTATACATAGGACTTAATCCTATCACACCCAAATCAGGATTCCCATTATTCAGGCAAAAAGTCTTGAGCACATTGAGATATTTCTGCAAACTTAACAAACGGTTAAACGTACCAATAACAATATGCAAGAAATAATCTCATAAGCATAAACACTTGTAGCACAGTTCTTAGAAAAGACTTTTCATTAAGAATTAAAACATACATTGTTTTTCAATTTAGACAAACAATAGTAGCATGAGCAGCATGTGATACAAATAAAAATAGCTGCTCCCCCACAAAACAAAACAAAGCTGCCCCAACAGCTTTCTTGCTACTCCCCCTAAATCTCTATACTACTCCCCCTTAATCTATACTCCCCATTTTTGTCACAAACTCCAAGGGTGTCAACTGTCCCCACCAGATTGACTGCCATCTTCTTCATCAAGCCGCTCCTCAATGTCGTCGAAGCGTTTAGTCACAAGCTGCTGAAAGCTGTTAACTTTGGCATCAAGATGATCAAATCGGGCTTCAAACCGAGCTTCAAGCCGGGCAAGGTACTCAAGAACCTGCTGAAGGCTGGGATCGACTGATCCCGCTGCCGGGCCCTGAGGCTGTGAACTAGATGGCTGAGATGAGGATGGCTGAGAGGAGGATGCAGGAGGATGCTCAACATCCAGTGGGTGAGGGGTAATGTGAGCACGACTCAACTGCATGGTCCTACGCCCAATGGGAGCCTTAAGAGGAACTCTAGGCTCATTGGCACGAAGCATAACAGTCTGAGAGAGGGCTAACCTAGTAATGAGGCAGGCGAGAGGCAAGTCAGTCCGTAATTTCGGAGAATTAAACGCCTCAAGCATGACCCGACACAGATGACTCCCCAGATCAATGGAGACATCATTTATCAATGCATACTAAAGAGTGGCGCGGTCAGGACCGACATCACTCTGATGACCAGTAGGATAAAGGTTTGTAAGGACTATCCTACTGAGAATGAGAAACTCGGGTGAAAAATGAGAGGTGAGAATGGGTGTCTTACCATCCCAACTCGAAAATGGACCGATTAAACATTCAACAATGACAGTCGGACTTGGAGGAGAAGTCCGTGTATATGGATAAGTGGGGTTTGCCACTCGCGGGGCATGTAGCAAGTCCGCAACCATGCCCGGAGTCACCCGGAAAACAATGTTCCGGAGACTAACTTCAAAAGAGCCATCATCAGCGATGGCATCAATATTGGAGTAGAACTCCTTAACCAACTCCACAGAAGGAGTGGGATGACCAGTGGTCAAGGCAAGCCACTGGCGAGACTCAAAAATGCGAGGAATGACAGTTTCAGAAAGCTCACCAAGGAGAACTTCCCGCTCAACAATAAGAGAACGGGTGGAAAAATTTTGAGTGTAGAGTTCTCTTGCACGAGGATTGCGAAAATGTGCTTGAGCGGGGGCTGGAGGATTTTGGCGTGAACGAACCCTTCGAGACATGATAGAAGCTGGACAAAATCAATGACCGTTAGACAAGGCTAAAGGTAATGTGAAATGCCCAATGCTTGATGAATGCACATGCCTAATTGTGAACCAAGCCAAACTTATGCAATGTTGCTAAAACTATGTCAAAATGCATAATGCACAATGCACATGCCCACTAACACAATATAACAACCCATTTTGCATTTTTGAGCACTTCAAACTCAACCAAGCCAAGATTGGGTTTTAAACCCAATGGAGGTCCCAAGCCTCAATGCGAAACACTATCCCAATACTAGGATAGACAAAAAAAGACCATGGGGACAATGCAATATCAATGCAACATGAAAATAGGAAATCAAACTTCATTGATGCATTTCACCGAGCACTTGGAGTGCATCTAGGTACAAACCAAATGAAAAACCCCTTTGGGGTTCTAAAAACCTCCTAAATACAAAGAGAATGAAAATGGACAACCAAGAGGTCCATCCAAACAGCAAACAAACCAACAAAAAAGGTTCCATTTCGGAATCCCCAAATCAAGCCCTAAATTCCGAAATGCATGTATATGGAAAATGCATGAAGAAATTCAAAATAAAAACCGAAAATGATTGATAAGAATCAAAGATTAGAGACTTACCGTGATTAGAATGGGATTTCTTGAGAGAAATCAAGTGAAAACACACGGAGAGAAAGACAGAGGTTATCGCACGGGGTGGGGAGCGGAAACAGTGCAGAGGGGAAATAAGGGGCTGGGGAAAAAGAAAGGGGCGCGGGCTTTTTAAAGCACTTTCGCTCGAGTGGCAGTTAAGTTCGCTCGAGCGGAAGCCCAAAATTCTCAAAACTCAAATTTCATCCAGTGATTCAAGCATTAATGAAGTCAATTTTGAAGCTTGAAAAACACATCAAATGTAAAAGAGCATCATATTATCACAATTTACGCAAGTAGTAAAAACAGAGTATCACATGTAAGATGAACATGCGTGTTTTGTGAGTCCCAACTCAATCAAGAAGTTTCAACCAAAATTGTGAGTGGGGTTAGGCTAAAACAAGAAACCATAAGTGCATGGGGAGCCTTTCCACGATACAGAAAGTAAAACCTAATGCTGCTAGGACCTAAATAGTTCTGTTTGAATTCATGCATTAGGATTGGCCTATTGAGTAATATGACCCCTTTTTCTTTTTCTTCTTCTTTTTCTTCTTCTTCTTCCTTCCTTTTTTTTTTTATTTTTATTTTTTTTTTATTTTTAGAGAATTTTCATAGGAAGAATTTTGATATATAATCATGAGGTCATCTAGCCCGTGGTCAATTCTGTATACACGTAGAGCTCCCTTACATCTTTGATTGCCTCCCCAAGAACTCACTGGTGGCAAAACAACAATTGTTTGAGCTGGAAGTGTAGTGTGTGAAGCATGTCACAACTTACAAATAGTACATATGTTTTAAACCTTTGTAACTTATAACGGTACATGATACAATTTTCAAAAGATATAAGTACCTAAAATTTTCAGAATTGACATCACGAACACTCTTTATCCCACGCAAGTGCAAAACATTATTCATGATTTTTGAGGAACACACACAACATGCTTTTAACAAACAGAACAAAAATGATGAACAACTATACAACAAAAAAAATGCATGAATGCATGACCATCAGTCTATACCATGTCTGGTCTGCTCCTCCCCCTTTCTCATCCACACTTGTCTCACTTTTGGATGATTCACCTTATCAACCTTCTGTCTAGTAGTCAATTGGTCTAACTTCACATTGATAATCTCATTTTGTTTGGTCAAGACCATGACTTGACTCCACAAGTTTTGATGCCCTTTTCTTGAGTAGGGCTTTTCAATTCTCTTAGGATGGTCCCTAAGCTCAAAACAGTTTGGTCGAATGTGACAAATCTTACCACAATTGTGACAAACGTGGTTTGCCTTGTGAACTTCATGTCTCATGGAGGGTGAAACATATCTGGAAGCATTCAAGAACTTCTTACTCTTTTTAGAAGGATAGACAATCCTACTTTTAGAGAAGGTAGGGGTATGATGATTTTTTAACTTGAAGCAATCTGGTCTAACATGACCAACCTTCCCACAATGATGACATATAGGGCTTGTGTTGCGAGCTCCTTGTCTTTTGGGAGGTGGGACAGGCTTTTGTACATGTAGGGGTTTCTTACCCTTTTTCAAAAGTTGAGGTTTGCCATTCTCATTCGAAGCAGGAACAAACATTATTTTTCCTACCCTTTTGCATGGGATTTTTGAAGTTGAAGCCACATCAGATTTCCCTTCAATATATCCTATACCTCTCTTATCACCAAAGGACTTTCCTGAGTTTAGGATTTTGTCAAGCTTTTGTTTCCCAGTAGACAAATTTTTCAACTTATCGTTTAACAAAATCAACTCACTTCCCTGCATTTTCACTTTATCCTCGAGTGACACATTCCTCTTTTGCAACTGATCGGTTAGACAATTTGCTTCATTCAATTTACCTTGGAGATCCTCATTTTCTCTTTTGCAAATATCTATATTCTCAATATGTGCTTTATTGAGTTTTCTCAATTTTACACATTCTTTGTACAACTTCTCATAGATTTCCTCCAACTCATCATCATCCCCGGATTCACTTCCGGATACACTCTCATTTTCAGACGTTGATTCACTTCTGTGACTTTGGCCACCAACAGAAGAAGTGAATGCCATGTAGTTGCGATTTTTCTTTGGAGAGGGACTCTTAGAAGAGTCACTTGTCTCAGAATCATTATCATTCAAAGACGCACCCTTTGCTTTCTCTATGGCCTTTTTGTAATTGGCACACTCAAGGCGAATGTGCCCAAAACCATGACATTCATGACACTGAATATCAGATTGTACCTTGTCTTTGGTGGCTCTAGTATATTTCTTAGAGCTCATTTCCTTCTTTCCTGAACTGGAATTTCTATTAACTCTCTCAAACCTTTTCTTCTTATCTCCCCAATTCTTTCTATTTCTAGATACAAACATCTTCCTGAATTTTTTAGCATAAAAGGCTACTTCTTTGTCACTCATAGCCAACTCATCGGACGACTCATCAGATGACTCATTGATAGTGTTGAGGGCTATGGACTTATTTTTCTTATCCACAGGAAGAGTATGCTCATAGGTTTGTAGAGAGCCCACCAGCTCTTCAATTCTCATATTGTCCAAATCTTTGCTCTCTTCAATGGCAGTGACTTTGGGACGGAATCTCTCAGGAAGAGATCTGAGAATTTTTCTCACAATTCTATTCTCAGGGATTTTGTCCCCTAAATTAAAACTAGAATTGACAACATGATTGAGTTTGGCATAGAAGGCATCAAAAGTTTCATCATTTTTCATTCTAAGTTCTTCAAAACTTGTGGTCAACATTTGAAGCTTAGAATTCTTAACAGCCTTGGTACCTTCATGGGTAACCTCAAGAATGTCCCAAGCTTGTTTACAATTTTCACACATGGAGATTCGCTTGAACTCCTCCTGGGACACAGCCATGAAAATCGCATTCAGGCCTTTGTTATTCCAACCACACTCACTTATTTCATCCCTAGAGTAATTATCCACACTTTTGGGAGTTTGAACTCCCTCAATGATAACAACTGGTTCTCTCCATCCTTTTGTTATGGAAACCCACACTCGTTCATCCACAGACTTTAGAAACGCTTTCATTCAGACTTTCCAATAAGCATAGTTGTTTCCATCAAAATATGATGGTGATGTGAGAGATTGAGACTTATCTATTTAAACCATTATATCAGGAACACACTCAGGAACTGAATCCTAGCGGAGTGAACCCGCTCTGATACCAATTGAAAAAGTAGTGGTTTTATCCCATACAACACCTAGAGGGGGGGTGAATAGGTGCAGTTCAATTTATGTGGACTAATAAAATTTAATGCTAAGAAGCAAATAAAAGATGACACAAATCATGCAAATAATCAACACAAGGATTTGGTCACGAAGTGGAAACTCATTTGAAGAACGTCTTCAAATTCTAAAACCACTCCTGGTGTAAGCCACCACCTAAAATCCACTATAGAAAAAGTTCATTACAACCAATTTAGAGACACTCACAAAACCTTTGTAGTTCCTAAACTTGGCTTGCAACATCACGAGTGACCCACTCGTTCTCTACACGCATGTAGTGTCGGAACTCCGACCTTCTATAGCTTTCCACGAGAACCTCTCGATCTCTGCATCAATAGCAGCTCCGGAAACCTTCCGGCCAACAAAACGTCCACTTCAATGGACTTTGAATGAGATTTGATCTTGATAGTGGTGTGGTGGATTTGTGTTTGTCCAAAAGAGATTCACAAGGTGAGGAATAGGTTTCTCTCTTTGGCTCTTGAAACACTTAAGGTTTTGCTCTGTTTTTCCACACCACACAACAGAAATGATCTGTTATATTTATAGTCCCAGCAAGTCACGGCGCCCAAAACATGAATTTTAGGTTGTCTTTGAACATTGGCTCGAGCGAGGTGTCGAGCGAAGGTCGAGCGCACGTTATCTTCTGAAACCGCTCGAGCGAGGTGTCGAGCGAGCGTCTCTGGATGTCTCTGGATGGGTTCCGCTCGAGCGCCACGTCGAGCGCACATCGAGCGAACCACTCTGGATGAGTTCTGCTCGAGCGCCACGTCAAGCTCACCTCGAGCGAACCACTCTGTCTGGGTTCCGCTCGAGCGCCACGTCGAGCGCACATCGAGCGAACCACTCTGGATGGGTTCAGCTCGAGCGTTACGTCAAGCTCACCTCGAGCGAACCACTCTGTCTTGGTTCCGCTCGAGCGCTTAGTCGAGCGCACAATCGAGCGAACCACTCTGTAAGGTTCCGCTCGAGCGCCATGTCGAGCGCTCATCGAGTGAACCTCTCTGGAAGGTTCCGCTCGAGCGCCAGTCGAGCGCCAGTCGAGCCATGTTGAGCACACTTCAATATTTTTCATGTACCAATGCATCAACACTTGTTACAACTCAACTTTACATAGGTTTTCACAAGAATATGCCAATTAACACATTTTTCCCTCAACACAATGAAAACTTGGAAATTAAAAAAAAAAAAAATTGCCTTACACCTTTCTAGATTTCAACCTAAATAATTACAATTGGGGTAAAATAATAAACATGATATGAAAGAAAAAAATGGAAAAAATTTGAATAATATTTAACTACTATAGACGGCTAATTATAAGCATTTTATATAACCTATCCACTACAATATGTGACTAGTCAATGTTTATCTCTAATAACCATATGCTATATGTCCACATCAGTTAATTATTTCTTATATATATATATATATATATATTAGTTTTGCAATGTGACATAGTATTTGTATGGTGTTAGTATACACATTATAGAACAAAAATATATCAACATTTCTTATATGGTTCCTATATACTAGTATCTTAGACTAACTATTATATATATTATAAAATATCTACTATAATTTAATCACTTAAGTACTTAGTAACTAACGTATAACCGGGATACGTGTTATATATATAATTAGAAAAGGTTGCTATGTTTATATTATTAAATTTAATCTATACACATACATATCTATATACATATAAAAAATTTTAATATACAGGAATAAATTATATATATATTCAATGATGTATGACCAAACTTTAATTGAGTCAAGCATAGCTAACGAGTCGAGTTGGGCATGAAACGAACGAGTCTTAGCCAAGTTGAGCTGAGCTTAATTGAGTATGTGTCATTTACTTATCAATCAGGTTTTTGTTTTGATGTTAGAGTTTTTTTCTCCCATGAGTCAAGCTCGGTTTGAGTTAAATAGATCGAGTATCGGCTGAACAATCATACAAACTGATTCATTTATAGCCATTATTGCTTTTCTATGATGTCCATTCTATATGGGATCATTGATGATATTTATTGGTACAAGAGCACCCCTCGAGTAAAAGCTTCCACAGCCGGTTGACCAAAATGAGGATCCCAAATTGTGAGCAATATGTCTTACATGCAGAGGCTCGTTCAATTCAATGGAGGACTTCTCAATTCTTGTATGTTATCTAAGGGATGGAGCCAAAGGCAAGTTCTTTTGGAGGTATTATCACAAAAATAGTGCCCTTCTAATCTGGGCGGCATGTATAGGAGTCCCTTACACCAAGAATTTAACCCTAAATCGCTAAATCATCTAACATTTATCATAGTGTACCATAAGCGTCATTGAAAGTCCTCGCCAAGGTCCCTTTCAAGAATTTTTTGAGAGAGGATTGACTCTAGGCTGAAGCTCGATAAAACTCACTCAAAACTGGACTCTATAGGTTGTACACGAGTCCTCAGCCCCTTAGAACTCTTCAAGGTTCAACAATTGGCTGTTGGAATGCATAAGAAAATAGAGCATCCATTGAAACCTATTTCAAGCGGCTAGGTTAAAGGTGAAATGGCTGGAATCAAAAGCTTGATGAAAAATCATCCCATTCCTCAAATTGTAGGGAGGGTGGAGTGTGATTGGTGGCCTTCCCTCGAGGTTCCAATTCAAGATTTGCAGCAGGCAGCCTAGAGAGTTGATAACACTTTTCCTTGCATGCTTGATGAAGAAAAAAAAAAGAATGAAGCTATAACACCCCAAGGGAGGCCTAATCCACACTTAGGCCCTACTCCAAAAAAATAGTCAACTCTCCCATTGGAATCATTATAACGCAAGAACTTCTCCCTCCCAAACAATGTGGGATTCCATATACCACCTACCCTCATCAATCAACATGGGGTATCACAATCCCTTAAATTGCCGATGTCCTCATCAGACCATTCCATCATAGGTGGCATGGCTTAAGTCTCACATTCTGGCTGGATAGGCTTTTGACATAAAGAGCAAGAACTTCTCCCCCCCCCCCCAACCCCAAAAAACAAAAAAGCAATGTGAGATGTTATACATCACTTACATTATCACTTAGTATAGGGTATCACACTCACCCCTCCTTAGGCCTCTATGATACCCCCCATACTAACTAATGAGTGTAGGTGGTGTATGGGATCCCACATTATTTGGGGGAGAAAAGTTCTTATTTTTTATAAGGATTCCAATAGACTCCAATTGTACCATTCACTAGTCCATTTGGAGTAAGGCCTAGATGTGGCTTGGGCCTCTCTTAGAATGTTACAAATGATATCAAAGTCTATCCCAACCAGAAGTGTGGGACTTAAGCAATGTTACCAACCATGGAATCGCTTGACGAGGATGTCGAAAATTTATGGGAAGGGGAGAGATTATGATACCCCATACTGAGTGAGAAGTGTTGTTAGTGCCTGGGACCACGTATTGCTTGGGAGGGAAAAGTGCTTGCTCTTATAATGATTCCAATTGGCTTTAATTGCACCATTGATTAGTCCTTTAGAGTAGGGACCAGATGTGGCTCGGGCCTCTCTTGGAGCGTTACAACAACACAGTGCAGTGATACGGCTTCTCTTTGAACTTTTGAATAAAGTTTAAGCTTAAAGGATGAGGAAGAGAGGGGTGGCACATTCTATGATTTTTTGAAATCCTGTAACATCCCCTCCCTCATAGGTTGCACTTATTAACAATTTTCTAAATTACTTATAAAACATAAACTAAAATATTTATAAATGGTCAAGGCCTTTGCCTCTTCACCCTGAGCCATGTCTTTTATTGCAGCTTCATCCTCACATTGATCATTACCTGGGATCGTTAACAACTAAAAACAAAACTAAGTCAAATACTCAATAAGCAACTGCTTCATACAGTTAGCAATATAACCAAAAAAACATTTCATTTGTAATGAATGCTTTCCTCTCATTTTCAACAGGTTGGGGTTGGAGATACTTCTGGAGGGAGTACAACTCCTAATGATCATTATTGCTGGATGCGTCCTGAGGACATTGATTATAAACGACCTGTATATGAATGTGGCAGCTGCTCAGATCTTGCTGCAGAAATGGCTGCTGCTCTAGCTGCTGCATCTATCGTTTTCAAGGACAACAAGGCCTATTCACAGAAACTCGTCCATGGTGCCAGAACACTCTTCAAGTTTTCAAGGGAACAAAGGGGCAGATACAGTGCAGGTGGATCAGAAGCTGCGCCGTTTTATAATTCCACTAGTTACTGGGATGAGTTTGTATGGGGTGGTGCCTGGTTGTACTATGCAACTGGTAACTCCTCCTATCTTCAGCTTGCCACCACACCTGGTCTGGCCAAACATGCGGGTGCTTTCTGGGGAGGGCCTGATTATGGTGTGCTGAGCTGGGACAACAAACTTGCTGGTGCTCAGGTAACTTAATATGGTTTCTTGTTACCATGTTATAACTTTTGGTTTCAACCTGTGTTTTGCTTTTTCATAACAAGGAAGTTAAGGTCTGAACTTATTTTTGTCTTTTTTAATGTGGGTTGAATGCAATGATGCATTTACCGCTTATTTGATGTTCATTCTGACGGAGAGAGATTCACCCTTAATCCAAAATTCTTTGCGTGCTCATATGTTATAGATGTGTTATGCTATTAGATTGGATTGCAGTTATTTCTGCTTACGTGGAATAAATATCAGTTATTTCTTCCTGCATGCCCCATGTTAATACTTTCCATGAATTTCTTACTTTATGTTTATGTATATTTACTCATCAAGAAAATGTTTATGTGCATATTTGGGGGTTGATTTCTTGTTTGTTTCTACTGCTTGTAGCTGTGTAAAGTTAGAGTGATGAATTCTTATGGGTCAGTGTCATAAATGAATATATGCCCCATTTTATAGCATGTAAAATTTTAATGCATGGGAAAGTATCGTATTGAAAAGGATTTGTATGGGATTCGTGGCGTGTCTATTTGTGTCAAGGGTGAGGGCTATCTACAGGGGTGGAACCAAAAAGTTTAATTTAGGAGGGTGGCAAAACTATCTAGATTTTTTTGGGTGCGGTAATTTTTACAATCTATAGTCGAACATAGAGAGAGAATACTACTTGTTATTCATTGATGTGCAACAACATATACATTTTTTTTATAAGTAAAACAAGTATTTATTAATCCAACAACTGTCAGCCCTATTTATGTAGGTGCATTAGAAACTAAGAAGTCATGAAGGTCCATGCCATTAAAGTCCATAGTAATGGCCCAAGTACAAAGAGTCTTAAAAAATAAAAGTTTTAGCTCCGCCATAGATCTCTCTATCTTCAAAAGTCCTCTCATTGCGCTCCTGCCACAAGCACCACATAATACAGATGGAGATCAGAGATCATCTTCCAAACCACTTTGATTTCTCGAACACCTTGAATTGAGATCTAGCACGCCAATAAATCCAACACGGTTTCTAGCATAACCCACGCTAGGTCCATTCTTTTAAACACCTCATCCCATAGAGTCCTGGCTACCTTGCAACAGCATATACATAGTACATACAAACGACAATTATACCTTCATAAGTTACACTAATTACAACTATGTACTCTAACACTCCCCCTCAAGCTAGGGCATATATATCATATAAACATAGCTTGGAACAAATAAGCTTTAACTGATTATAACACCGTGGTTTGGTAAACATATCTGCAAGTTGATCAGCAAACTTCACAAAGGGTGTAAAAATGTCACTACTTAATATATTATCCCAAATGAAGTAACAATCAATCTCAGTTTGTTTAGTCCTCTCATGGAACATAGGATTAGATGCAATATGCACTGCAGCTTGATTATCACAAAATAATTGAGGACGGGAGCTAGAAACCCAATCTCTTGAAGAAAGTGTTGCAACCATGTCAGCTCACTAGTAGTGTGAGCCATTGCTCTGTATTTAGCTTCTGTACTAGACCGAGCTACTCCTATTTGTTTCTTACTCTTCCATGTAACTAAGTTACCTCCCACAAAGGTACACCATCCAATACTCGATCTTCTATCTGAAGGAGATCTTACCTAATCAGCATCTGAATAAGCTTCAATTTTAAGATGTCCATTTGGTCTATACAACAATCCAAGGCCAGGACCTCATTTAAAATAACAAAGAATATGGATTACAACATCCCAATGTGAGACCCTAGGTGTTTGTAGAAATTGGCTCACTAAACTCACTGCATAAGAGATATCAGGTCTAGTGATAGTAAGATAATTCAATTTTCTAACAAGTCTTTGATACCGACCTGGATCTCCAAAAAACTTCCTTCTCAAGAGTTTACGATTTGGGTCCATAGGAGTGTCAATAGGCCATGCACCCAACATGCCAGTTTCTTCCAGAAGATCAAGTACATATTTTCTCTGAGATAGATTAATACTTTTTTTAGATCTACCGACTTCAATTCCAAGAAAGTATCTAAGTTTGCCCAAGTCTTTGTCTGATGTAAAAATTGTTTCAGCTTAGCAATTCCAGCTGAGTCACTCCCAATAATTACAATGTCATCCACATATACAACCAACAAGATATGACCTGCATCACTATGTAGGTGAAATACCGAGTGGTCTGTTTGGCATCTATGAAGACCAAATGCCAATACAGCATTAGAGAACCTCACAAACCATGCCCAGGGAGATTGTTTCAAATCATATAATGCCTTTTATAACTTGCACACATTACCTCAACACTCCCCTTGAGCAACAAACCCAAGTGGTTGTTCCATATACACTTCTTCATTTAAGTCGCCATGTAGGACTGCATTTTTAACATTCAACTGAAATAAGGGCCAATCCAAATTAGCAGCAAGAGAGGTCAATACTCGAACAGAAGAAATTTTGACAACTGCGGAGAAAGTCTCTTCGTAATCAATGCCATAAGTTTAAGTGTAACCCTTAGCAACCAAGCCGGCTTTCAGACGTTCCACAGAACCATTAGGATGGAATTTGATTGTATATACCCATCAACAGCCAACAGGTTGTTTACCAGGTGGTAGAGGAACAAGATCCCATGTCCCATTATGGTGAAGAGCATCTATTTCATTTTTCATAGTTGTCCTCCATCCCGGATCATATAAAGCATTCTGAACTGTCTTAGGAACAGAAAGTTTTGAAAGTTGAGAAGTAAGACTTGAGATCAAGCATGACAAGAGACATATTGGATAATCGGATGTTGAGTAACACAAGAACGAGTACCTTCTCGAAGAGCAATAGGTGGAGAGTCCGAAGTACTAGGTAACTCAAGATCTAAATATGAAGACAAAGTTGGTGGAGAAATGGGAGCCAGGAGCTGCAAGCGACGTGAGTACACCTATAAAGGAACAAGGGGAGGCACTGAAGCTGGTTGGGTAAAAGTGGGTGAGTGTGCAGGAGAAAGGGTAAGAGTAGGTAATGGTAGAGGATCACACTTAACAACCGAAGATGTGTTCGATAAATAGGGTATGGACTCAAAGAAGGTGACATTAGCGCTCGTGAAGTAACGTCTAAGAGTAGGACTATAGCAGCGATATCCTTTTTGAGTCCGGGAATAACCAACAAAGAAACACTTGGTAGAACGTGGATCAAGCTTACCAAAGCATGGGCCAAGGTTATGAACATAGCAAACACACCCAAAGATTTTTGGAGGGAGAGAAAAAGATGGAGAGGAAGGGAACAAAATGGAGAAGAGAGAGGAACCATCAAAGACTGATGAAGGCATACGGTTAATAAGGTGACACGCAGTAAGAATACCATCACTCCAAAAAAGTTTAGAAACATGCATGTGCAGTAGAAGTGCTTGGGTTACATCTAACAAATGGCGGTTTTTACGTTCAGCCACCCCATTCTGTTGGGGTGTATAAGAGCATGAAGTTTGAAGAAAAATTCCTTTATTACTTAAGTAGCAAAAGCACTAGATTGATATTCTTTAGCATTGTCAGAATGCAAAACTTGAGCTTTTTGTCTAAATGAAGTTTTAATTTCTTCTCGCAAGACTTTGAATATGAAAAGAAGTTCAGATCGTGCCTTCATCAGAAACAACCATGTCATATGAAAATGGTCATCAACAAATGTAACAACTATATGTTGAATGGATGCCCCGAATGAGGCTTGGGTCTGCCTCTACCTATTTATGAATTGCATTATTCTGGAATCTTTGAAGAGTTTAGTTCTACAGCGTGTTACATTGGTATTTTTTTTTTTTTATCATTATTCTAATTTCATTTGTATGTCTAGAGGACCAAGTTCACGAGTTTCTGGGTTTGACCTCCCAACTTTAGAGCCAATGGAGAAGTCAAAAATTTATCTTTTGGGGCTGAATTTATATTATAATAAAAAGCTTTTGTAAATAAACCAAGCCCCCTTAAACTGCGATCTCATTTGGAATTACCCCCTAACTATCAATTTTGGCAATCACTCCCTTAAGCTACTAAAATATTGCAATTCTCCCTCCTTAATTAATTTGGCATAAATGCCATTGATAGAAAAATAAAAGTCATATAATCGTAAAAATAAAAAATAAATAAAAACTTTAAAAAATAGTTATGAAAAAGAAAAAATTGGGAAATTTTTTGGATGAATAAAAAAATTTAAAATAGCATTAAAAACATGAAAAAAGATTGAAAAATCAAAAACTTGAAAAATGTGAAAAATATTTTTAAAAAAAATAGTTGGTATATTTTGTGGTTGTGTTAGAATTTATAGTGGTAATTTTGTCTTTGTAGGGGAGATGGTACGTTACAATCTTTTAGTTGAGTTAGGAAGGGGTAGCTGAAGATTGGGTGGAAGTTTGAGTGGCTTTATATTTTCCCCGAACAATCTTTTTGTATGTAATTTATATTTTTTATATATAATGATAGGAAACTATAAAACATAGGTGAAGACGCAAAAATACACACACACATATCTAACATGTTCACCAATCTGAAGATCTCTAACGTACAATATGGTTGTGACAGATCATAAATTGCAAACTATGACACGTCCTGTTTTCTTGTGTTTAGGTTCTTCTAGCCCCTCCCCATGCCTCTGCCCATATTAAGTTAGGTTTGGATAGTGAGTTGAGATGAAAGTTAAAAGTGGGATAAAATATTATTATAATGTAATCTTTTAATATTATTATTGTTTTGGGATTTGAAAAAGTTGAATTGTTTATTGTATTTTGTGTGAAATTTGTGAAATTTGTAATGATGAGATGAAATGAGTTGAGAGCCCCTCTCAATCCAAACCGAGCCTTATAGCTCTCTGGTCACATGTGGGTTTATTTCTGACAGGATCTTATTTTCTTGTGGTTAGGTTCTTCTAAGCCGTTTGCGGTTGTTCTTGAGCCCTGGGTATCCATATGAGGAAATTTTAAGGACATTCCACAATCAGACCAGCATCATTATGTGCTCATACCTTCCCATTTTCACTAGCTTTAATAGAACCAAAGGTACACTACCTCTTACTTCATTGACCTTATATCTGAAGCGAGGACTCCATTGACATTATATTGTTCCATATCTAGTAAGTATCCTTCTAGGAAGCATACCATTTCACAACCAGATTTGACTGAATCAATCAAATTTATTTTGTTTCATTTTGTTCTTTAAATTCTCAATTCTTTTTAAGAAAAAGGGCAGCTGAAAAGTCATTTCATTTATGAAAATACCAATATTTGAATAACAATTCAAAAATATAATTTTTATTCAATTCAGTCAAGTCTGGTTGTCAAATGGTATGTTAAGTATCCTTTCCCTAATTTAATGTGGATGGAATTCGTTCTGATTCTTTGGAGAGTCTTTGCAGGGGGTTTGATTCAGTTAAACCATGGAAGGCCTCAACCTCTTCAATATGTGGTCAATGCAGCCTTTTTAGCTACGCTCTATGGTGATTATCTCGAAGCTGCAGATACACCTGGTTGGTATTGTGGGCCCAATTTCTATTCAACCAAAGTGTTGCGTGAATTTGCCAAAACACAGGTACATGATGTTTTAATCTCCTTCAATAAATTTATTTTACCAATAAGAAAAGGTCTTGTAGGGAACTTGACTCTGGTCACGTGATAATAAGTGGGTGCTGATAAATGATGGACAATTTACTGTGGTGTTACATGCAGATTGATTACATCCTTGGAAAAAACCCTCGTAAGATGAGCTATATTGTGGGTTTTGGTAGTCATTACCCAAGACACGCCCACCATAGAGGTGCATCTATCCCTAGGAACAAGATCAAGTATAACTGTAAAGGAGGCTGGAAATGGCGGGACAGTACGAAGCCAAACCCAAATACATTGGTTGGAGCTATGGTTGCTGGCCCTGACAAGCATGATGGTTTCCATGATGTTCGTACAAACTACAATTACACAGAGCCGACTCTTGCTGGCAACGCAGGTTTAGTTGCCGCACTTGTGGCTTTGTCTGGTGATGGGACTACTGGGATTGACAAGAACACCATTTTCTCTGCAGTTCCCCCCATGTTTCCAACCCCGCCACCACCTCCCGCACCTTGGAAACCATGAGTTATTGTGTCACCTCATCTTCTATTGCCAAGTGTGCTGTATGACTAATGAGTTTTTGGTGCAGTAATAGTTTATGGTGTTCGTATCTCCTTATTGTTAAGAGAAATGCTACGACGAAGAAGGAGATGCACATAAGAAAGCAATGACTAACTTCCTAAAGGCAATGGGTTGGGGCCTGGTTGGGGATTCCAGGGTCATGGCCAGTGTTAAGAATCGATCACTGATACTTGGGAATGTCTCTTTCTTTTGAGTTTTTTCGTATATGTAATATATATGTAACCATTATCATTCTTTAGACAAGAATTTAACAGTTTGAAATGAGTTCACAAATCAATTTCTATCTTACTGAATCAATTTTGTTTTATTCGTCGTATTGCTTTTTTATTCTTCCTAGCTTTGAAATTTTCCATAAAATTTCCATCCAATGGTATCTTGACCTTCCCGCGGCAGATCTCGGTATTCATGTCAATATATTCTCGGTTTGTGCCAATTGATTTCAGCCATTACATGAGTTTTCAATTCTTGAACGTTGTTGGCAACGAACTTTCTCTTGGTAACGCTCTGGTTAATTGGAGAGAGGACTCAAACTGCAGACGACACCCGATCTCATTTTAGCCAGCGTGCTAGATTGTAAATTTATAATTTGTCTTCCGCTGAATGTTTCGCAGGGAGACAATTACATTTGCACTCCCATATTGTCTCTTACGTTGTCATTGGCGACAGAATAGGTCACCATGCATGTATGTATTCCCCACGACTGAGATTGGATAGGTTAATTATCTTAGTTGGAACGGTAGAGTTCATTTTCAATCAGTTACTTGCCACACGTTGGCTAACAATGGTAGTACGATCTATCCCTTGGTGCTGTTGGTTGCTAGGGCCAAGTCATTCCTTTCGGGAAAGTTATCTTTGACGTTAATCAGACTTGTAATCTTGGGGAATGACTGAAGTTAAGAATAAAGCAAGAGCTTCTTTGTTACCTTTCCACTTTAACTTTTCTACATTCTGTGCATTACATAAGAATGGTCACCATGAATCAATGGGAGTTGTTTGTTTCCTCCCATTGCATTAACAACTTGCGTCCACATTATAATGTTCTCCTTTTAGCTTTTACATATTCTTTGCCTCCCCAGCACAACCATCTCTGTCATATATACAAAGATAACCTCGTTGTGAACTGCATTACAAGGGTATGGAAGCGGAACTCAGTAGCTCCTTGGAGTATACGCCAACATGGATAGTTGCCCTTGTCTGCTCCATCATTGTTCTTATATCTGTTTGTGCTGAGCGAGCTCTTCATCACCTTGGAAAGGTATTCAAATTGTCGTGTGAGCTCTAACATTATTATCATAATGCCCATAGCCTTAATTAGTTTGTTGTTTGTTGGTGTTGGCTTCCCCATTCAGTTCTTGACGCATAAGGGACAAGATAAACTATATGGAGCCTTGCAAAAATTAATGGAAGGTTTGCTGCTCTCTCTCTCTCTCATAAGCCACATTCATAAGCCACATTCATAGCCATTTTTGCAACCCTATAATCCTCCCTCTCTCATTTTAACTTGCAAATTCAGCATGTACAAATATTTACATTATTTGCTAATTAAGCCTGATCAATGTGCTCCCCTGATGCTTGTTTACAGAACTGATGCTTCTAGGGTTCATTTCCCTTTTGTTAACGGTCTTTCAAGGTTTGATAAGTCGTATATGCATACCATCTCATCTTGCATCTTCCATGCTTCCATGCAAGAGGGACAAGGGTTCCTCAAATGGTTCCGAACATAACTCTCATCGAGCTGTAAGAAATCAACGACAGCTTCTGTCTGAAGTTACTAATACAGGGCACTGTCTAAATGAGGTGTGTTAAAATCTTTGATTATAACTTATTTTTTATACCTAACTTATTTTATTCTCAAGATGCTTGTAAATATTGATGTGCTATATATACGTGTGAAAATGAATAATATGCATTCCATCCATTTCAAGTGCAAATGATATAAAGGTGTCGCCTTAAAAGACAAAAATGATGTTTATCATTGAAATGGAAGTATAAGCTATCTAATAAAGCGGATATTCAATTGATCCATACTTACATCTCTTGTTTTTTTTTTTCTTTTCATACTCAGGGAAAGGTTCCATTGTTATCATTGGAAGCATTACACCAACTGCACATTTTCATTTTTGTATTGGCAGTTGTTCATGTGATCTTCTGTGTCACGACAATGTTTCTTGGGGGAGCCAGGGTAATCTATTCATGCCTCTTACTTTAGTTTCCACTGCAAAAAGTGTTTTTATAATTCTATTTTCTTTTAAGAAGCTGTTATGCCTTCTGTATCTTTGTGCCCTTTGTTCGTGATAATGTCGCAATTTGAAATCTGCATCGCTTTAGTTCATGACAAGAATTTGTGGTTTTTACTCTTAATCTATTGTCCATTTGTTGCATTATTTACAAGCTCTTTGACAAGAATCTCATAGTTTATGTAATTTTTCTTCTGCATATGTAGATACGCCAGTGGAAGCGCTGGGAGGACGAAATTGCGAAGGAAATTGCGCAGTCAAGGAGAGGTAATCTGAACCTAGATTTGTAATATATATTGAATGATACTTTATTAGCTAATTGAATTTTTTTTTTAACTGGAATGAACACATAAATAATCTTTTATGCAGATCCAAGTGCAACAAGGGGCAGTAGCACTCATGCTAACAAGTTTGTCAAAGATCATGCAATGGGATATTGGAAAAGGACAGCTATTGTTAGTTGGATGGTGAGTTTGAATTTATCTTTCCCAATTTTATTGAAATTCACAAAGTATGAATCTTGAGGTATCTGCATTTTTTCTTTTCTTTCATTAATTAGATGAGCTTAGAGCTTATCTCTTCATACTTTAATATCCCCAAATTAGTCAGAAAAGAACTCCATTGATACAAAAAATTATAGTTATTTCTTTATAAATTACAAAAACATCGTACACTGCTTATTTCTTAAGCATGACTGTTATCATAGTGTTGTCTTAAACTTTCATAATATTGTTCAGTGTCTGTCTGTGTGTCTCTTAATTTTATACCTGCTATTTTCTTATTTAAACTAATTCCCAACTAAGCAAGATGAAAGTTTAAGACGTAGGAATTACTAAATCCTACTTTTTTCATCATGAAACAATAGGATTATGCTACAGCTCCCGCTGGGAGCTCCCGCTGGAGGTGTAGTGTTATTTTATATGTGTTTTGTTTAAGTAATTTTTTATATAGATATTTTATTATTTTAAAATATTTTAAAAAAATAAAATAAATTTAAAACATCATTAAGAAAATACTTTCTTAATCAGAAAGTAAAAAAATATATATTAAAAAATACTGAATCATGAAGTAAAATAAAAAATTATAAAAAATATTTTTAAAAAAATAAAATAAATTTAGAACATCATTAAAAACACTTCCTTAAATAGAAAGTAAAAAAAAAATCATTAAAAAATATTTTCTTAATCACGAAGTAAAATAAAAAATCATAAAATATGATTTTTTATTTTACTTCGTGATTAAGAAAATATTTTTTAATAATATTCTGAATTTTTTTATTTCTTAAAACTATTTAAAATTATTAAAAAAATCTATATAAAAAATAACTTAAAAAAAACACATAAAAAATACACTACTAATCTCCAGCGGGAGATAAAGCATTTTCCGAAACAATAACATCAGTGCATTGTTTGTCATTTATAAATTTTCTAGTTTTTAAAACAGTAACATCAATGCACTCTTTGGATGCTCCAAGCCAAACAAGTCGAGGTAATCGCTACTTTTCCAATGCACACAACAGGCAATGAGTTAACTTATAGGATTTAGTACGTAATGCTATAGAGAGTAATGCAAACTAAAGTGTCTCTCCATGTATGGCGTAGAAGAAAAAAGATGAGGTCAATATTCTGCTATGCGATGCTTTCCAGCTCACCAGATGTGCCATCAGCAGTATCGTGTACTCTGCAAACTTGGCTCTCATGTTAAGGGCCTGGCCCACCAATGTTAAGAGCACAATGCACAGTCTGGACTGCATTATACATATAAAATGTGGCAGCTCAAATTATTAACTCGTTTATAACAAACACACCATCTTGCATAGTGATATTTGGTATAATAGATTTTGTTCAAGGAATTGCTCTATGCTTGTGATAATGTTTGAAGACTTTTTATGTTTATTGGTAGATATCATTCTTCAAACAGTTTTATGGCTCCGTTACCAAGTCAGACTACATTGTACTGCGACAAGGATTCATCAAGGTCAAATTTGCATCCTTTCTACATACATACGCATATCCAGTTTGTTTCATATGTTACTTAAATCTGTTTTTTTGCTTCCGAGCAGGAGCACTGCACTAACGATCCTAGTTTTGATTTTCACGAGTACATGATGCGGACACTTGAAGTTGATTTCAAAAAAGTTGTAGGCATAAGGTAAAACCTAAAGGCATAGTTTAATTATTGAACTATTTTCCAAGCGTCGGATTGTATTTTACACACTAACATTGCCACATTGTAGCTGGTACCTGTGGCTCTTTGTTGTGGCCTTTTTGCTACTGAATGTGGCAGGTAATTATGTGCTTAGATCTTGATTGTGTGCCTATACATCTCATTTCATGATTGGAATTCTGAATCTTACTCTTGTTTAAATTGAACAAGCAGGATGGCACACATATTTTTGGTTGTCCTTTTTGCCATTGATTGTAAGTGGCTTAGGTAGATTCCTAGTGGAAATCAGTTACTGTGAGTTATTTATGAATGGACATAATTGGACTAATGTTTGAGATGGTTGGATTGACAGCTGCTACTCTTTGTGGGTGCCAAGCTAGAACACGTTATTACACGTTTGGCTATGGGGGTACAAGAGATGAAGAGAGATGATCATGAAGCACAGCAGGTCACATATATGGCGAGGAAGGAGAAGGAGAAAGAACATGAAGCAGTAAGAGTGAAGCCTTCAAACGATCACTTTTGGTTTGGTCGCCCTGCCATTGTTCTCGACATAATACACTTCATTTTGTTTCAGAACTCATTTGAGATTGCATTCTTCTTCTGGATCTTGGTGAGGAAACATATATCAGCTAGTTAGCTACGTAGTTCACATTTCGTTCCAAAACCGTACATCATACATACAACTGCATTATTAAGTTCTTCACATTTACTCCTTTGCAGAGCACATACGGATTCCACTCTTGCATCATGGAAAAAGTAGGTTACATTGTAACAAGACTTATTATGGGGTAATACTTGAGGGACGAGGAAATTATGGAACATATTTTAATTTTTTGTTCTTGTCCCATCATATCATTCAGTTGCTCATGTGATAGTTTCTTTATGCAGGGTGATTGTTCAAGTGCTGTGTAGCTACATCACCTTGCCTTTGTATGCTATTGTGACCCAGGTTAGATATACATGCTTCGTCGTTTGATCAATCGATAAGCTTCACCTGAGATATGAAAATCCTCATTCTTTCTTACCTAATTTATTTTCACCACATGAAGATGGGTAGCAAAATCAGAGAACTATTTTTTCCTGGAGACGTGGGATCAATAATAGGTAGTTGGTTCAATGGCAACGAAGCACAAAGTCGCCCCTCTGAAGCAAGTCAGATACAAATGCAAACAATGAATAAAGAAATGACCCAGATTGGTCAGATTTCAGACCTAGCGACGATTGCGATTGAAGAAACTACAACATCAGTAACTGAGCTCCCTTCGGAAGCCCAATAGCCTTTTCCAATGCTATGTGGCCATTATCTCAAGTCTTGCTTCAGAAACATCACATGCTATGTGGCAATTTGATTTCAGATGGTAAAAGTTCACTTTAAAGATGGATCATAAGTAAGATTTTTTCCTTTAATTTTCATTAAAAAAAAAAACAGAAGAAATATTCTTTCTATAATAATAAAGGTCTTAATCTTTCATTTTCTGATGTGTGTTGTAGACTTTATCAAGTATGTTGTGGATCTTATAATATTGGGCAGTAAATTGAATGATTGTAATGGAAGTTGTAGAGACACTGGTTTAATTTGTGAGAAGGGAATGTAAAATATTCATTCACTGTTCATAATTCCACAAGGCAAATCCCAACCTCCTAGATAGAATATTCCAAATACAAGACAATCGATAAAATCCCCTCTTGTCCCCCTCCCCCATTCCTTCTTACTTAGAGCATTCACATTCGATTTCCTAAATTTTTCTCTAAATTTTAGCTAAAAATGACACTCCCTATAATTTTATCCTAAATTTTACTCATTTTTAAAAAACCTTCTACATCTCATTCCCTATCCTTTCTCTATTCTATTAAAATAATATTCTTCTATTATTTATTTATTACTTTTTTCTCTCACTTCCATTTTCAAACTTAACTACTTAATATTTTTTCTTATGTTTTGAACTATTATTATAGTGAATATTTTAAACAAAAATTTAAATTATTTTTTTAAGGGTTTAATAATATTTTTAAAATTATTATTTTTATATTTTAGTAATTATTTAAATTATTTTTAAAAATATTATTTAAAAGTATAATAAATATGAGTATAAGAGAAAATGTAGTCGATTGAAAAAATAATTTATTTTATTTATTTGAATAAAATATTAATAAAAAATGATTTAGGGGATGAATAGTGGTATTTAGGGAACCACTGTTCATTTCCTAAATCAAAATCCTAATATAGGGAATGGGATGGGATGGGGTTTTTGAGCTTTTTCCTAAATTTTTCCCTATAATTTAGGGATAATAGTAGTATGAGGAATGAGATGGGGATGCTCTTACAGAGAAAATAACAAAATGCTAACTGACTCTCCCATGCAAACAACACAGGAGCAACAGAATAACAAAACGTAGCGTTCTAATTAAACTAGTGAACGACACCGTATAGGCCCTGATTACTGACCGCTTAACATGGCTTCCTCTCTTTCGACAGCCCCAATGCTCCAGACTTCATCTTCCCTCGATCCTTCTTCTGTATTCAGAACCGAGCACCTAACAAGTCCCCCTCTTAAGCCCACAAGGTGCAGGTAAAGTTCTTGAAATTTTCACAAAACTTCCTAGCTATTGTCTTTCGAGGATGTTCCCGTCCACTTCACCAACACCTCTATTACAGCTTGGTTGCCTTGGCGTCTAACCCGCAGATCTATCACTGCTTGAGGCTCAGGTTGAAGATCCCCATTTTTATCCACATGTGGCAGTGTTGGCAGGGGCTGGATCTAACTCCCCAACTTCTTTTTTAGGCAGGACACATGGAACATCGGATGGATTTTGGAAGAGGGTGGCAAGCTCAGCCTATTTGCGGCTATCCCAATCTTCTGCAACACCTGGAACGGCCCAAAAAACTTGGGCAAAAATTTCATAACGACGCATATCCACGAATTTTTGACGATAGGGTTGTAAACGTAAGTACATCCAATCCCCAATCTCGAAACTCCTCTATGTTCTCCTTCGGTGAGCATATATTTTCATTCTACTCTGAGCCCACTCCATGTTTTCTTTCAATAGTTCTCTAAGTTTTTCTCTAGATCTCAGAAATTGGTCGACTACTTCAGTTGAGGAAGTCCCTAGCACATAGGACAGTAATTGTGGTGGTGGATAGCCGTAAAGGGCTTGGAAAGGGGAGATCTTCGTGGTTGTATGATAGGAGTTATTATAGCTCCATTCTGCCATGGATAACCACTTACTCCATTCTCTTTGTTTAGTACCAGCATAGCAACGTAGGTAGATCTCCAAGCATTTATTTAGAACCTCTGTTTGCCTATCCGATTGGCGATGTTAAGCAGAACTAAAATTCAGTGAGTAGCCCTGTAGTGTAAATAAATTCCTCCCAAAAGAGCTCAAAAATATAGGATCCTGATCCGACACAATGGACCTAGGAAGTTCATGTAACTTGAAGACCCAGTCCATGAAGGCATGAGCCACACCCCTTGGGCAACATAGGGGTGTGCCAAAGCCATAAAATGGCCATACTTTGTGTAGCGGTCAACAGCCACTAAGATAACACTCATCCCATAAGAGAGAGAGAGAGTCCCTCTATGAAATCTAAGGAAATGTCAATCCAAGCTTGGCTTGGAATAGGAAAGGGCCGCATTAACTCTGGAGTTGGTATTGTCTCATTTTTGTTCACTTGACAGATGTTGCATTCTCTGACTTTCTTTTTTATACCCCTTTTCATCCCCCTCCAAAAAAATCTCACTTGGCTCGTTGATAGGTCTTTAAGTATCCAGTGTGCTCCGCATGTGGGTTGTTATGCTGGTAGTCTAGCACCTTATTTTTTAAGTTAGAATCTACCACCACCACAATTCGCCCTTTTTTCAAAACCAATCCTTGTTGGGGGGAGTAGCCTGGAAAAGCCTCTTGTTTATTCTGCAACTTATCCATTAAATCCACCATTTCAGCTGAGGCAGAGTAACTTTGTTTAAGTTCATGAATCCAATTCGGGGTAGGAAATGTCCCCATTGCCAAATACCCTTGTTCCACTTCAAGCTTCTCATCCTGCCTTGAGAGCTCATTAGCTACTTTATTTTCCCTTCCCCTCTTGAATTCTATGGAAAAGTCATAGCCTATAAGTTTGGTAATCCATTTTTGTTGTGCCACTGTGCCTACCTCTGTTCAAGCAGAAATTTCATTGCTTGCTGGTCTGTTTTAATAGTAAATGACTGACCCAACAAATAGGGTCTCCACCTTTGCACAGTCGTGACTAGGGCCAACAGCTCTTTTTCGTAGGTTGACAACAACAATGCCTTACCCTTTAGTGCCTTGCTCATATAAGCGATAGGATGTCCTTCATGCATTAAAATAGCACCTACTCCCATCCCACTTGCATTGCACTCAATAGTGAAGATCTTAGAGAAATCTGATAACCTTAAAACTGGAGGATTAGAAACTGCCTCTTTAAGTTTCTAAAATGCTTGAGTGGCCTCCTCATTCTATTTGAAGGCATTCTTTCTTAAAAGGGATGTTAGAGGGGCTGCAGTTACCCTATAGTTTTTTATGAACTTCCGATAGTAGTATGTCAATCCAAGGAACCCCCTTAATGACTTTGGATTGATAGGTACAAGCCATTCCAGCATTGATTTCACCTTAGAAACATTAGCTTTGACCCCCTTGGCTGAAATAATGTGCCCCAAATAATCAACTTCTTCGACCCCAAAACTGCATTTAGAAAGTTTAGCATACAACCTGTTGTCTCTAAGCACCTCCAGAACTTGTTTTAAATACACCAAATGATCTGCCCATGACCTATTGTAAATCAATATGTCGTCAAAGAACACTAGGACAAACCTCCTAAAAAAGGGTCAAAATACGTCGTTCATTAAACCTTGAAAGGTGGCTGGTGCATTGGTTAGTCTAAAGGGCATTACTAAGAATTTGTATTGTCCTTCATGAGTATGAAAGGCAATTTTTTCAACATCCTCAGGAATAACTCTGATTTGGTGATAACCAGATCGTAAGTCCAATTTCGAGAACACCACAGCCCCAAATAATTCATCTAATAGTTTATCGATCACCTGTATAGGGAATTTGTCTTTTATCGTCTCTTGTTTTAACAATAAATCTTTACAACCTCCCAACATTCCACACTTTACATTTTTTAAAATTTTTTTCTTTTATCAAATATTTATTATATGAATAATGAATAAAAAATTTGAAATAATTTTAAAAAAATAAACTCAAAAAAAATTTTAAAAATATTTAAAAAAATTTAAAAATTTAAAATAATGTGGAGTGTGGAGTGTGGTGGAGGTTGTGTAGCAAAACTCTTGTTTTAATGCCCTATAGTCCACTCAAAGGCGCCAACTTCCATCCGCCTTGCGGACTAACAACACTGGGAGGAAAAAAGGGCTAGTACTTGGCCTCATCACCTCTGAGTCTAATAGGTCTTTCACTATCTTTTCAATTTTTGAATTTTGGTAGTGGTAGCGATAGGGCCTAATAGAAATTAGTGGTGTGCCTTCCTTAAGTACAATTCTCTTATCATGTGTTGTAACATCCCCTTTCCGTAGGATAGAGATATTACTAACATTTAAAACATAATACCCGATAAAGAGATTCATATTCTGAAATACCTCATTTATTGAAATTCATCAAAACGATAAAACTGAAATGAACATGATTGTTTTGGAAACTGAACGAATATAAAAGAACATAACTAAACCTATGAATGACATAAAAAGGAATTTAGTTCTTGTGAAAATATCACTTATTCACTAAGTCTTTGTACTAGATCTATTCCTGGCCATCCAGCTCTTCATCATCATAGACATCATCTGCGAGAATTTAGACATGGAAGAAAACAAGAAGACAAACAAAAATAATGAGTCGAATACTCAGTAAGTAGTACATCATACCGTAAAATATAATCTTTGCCTAACATACATTTAATTTCTATGATACTCTTCATAAGATACATACAGCTCCATAGATTTCAATCAAACACGTAACATGACTTTCTGAAAGATTTTACGTAAATATATCATCACCGACTCACATAGCATACATTTTTATTATTAATATAAGCGGAAGCATATATAATCAAAACATGTAATTGTGAATGCATAATATCTTGGTTATCTTGTCTTAACATAGAGTGAAACACGCTTGAGTCTCTGTTTCACTTATCTGGCATAACATGGAATGAAACATGCTTGAGTCTGTGTTTCACTTATCTGGCATAACATAGAGGGAAACACGCTTGAGTCCGTGTTTCACTAAACTTGCATAACATGGAGCGAAACACGTTTGAGTTCGTGTTTCACTTAACTTACACAACATGCAGCGAAACACGCTTGAGTCCGTGTTTCACTTAACTTGTGGTTAACCACGCTTGAATCCATGGCACCGTTACATTTCTTATCTTTCTTAATACATGAGATTTTATTAGGCTTTATGAACATTTCTAATATGGCATAATCTTGTACATGACATAGCATAACATGACATGGCATGTCATATTCTTGTACATGGCATATTCTTGTATATGGCATAACATAATATGATTTAGCATGGCATATTCTTGTACATGGCAAAGCATAATATGATATAGCATGGCATATTCTTGTACATGGCATAGTATAACATGACATTACATAACATGCTTTGAATGTTTTATGACATTCCAAGGCATACATGATCTAGGTACTACATGAACATGGCATACATGATCTAAGTACTACATAAACATGGCATATATAATCTAAGCATTTCATGAACATGGCTTGCATAATCTGACTATTCCATTACATGGCATACTTGACTTTGAACTACCACATGGACATCTCATGGTTTTCATATGATTTTAGTAACATTCAATCAATTGAACAACAATTTCATTCATTCAAACATAATCTCATATTTCATCAAAGATCGAAAAGGAAACTAACATTGACTTGTCTCTTAGCGTAGTGTAGTTAACAATCATAAGCCCATTATATTTTCATACATAATAATAATATTCACAGTACGCATGCATTTATATGATCATATTATTTACCTTTTAGCGATGTTTCCTGATTTCTAACTTGTAGCGCGTTACCTATACGAGGTGCTAATCATTACTTAACCTTTCTAGAAAGATGTGTCATAGCATTCTAAATACTTGGAATCATATATAATAATATTTATTCAAAACTCATAACATGTTCCTTGACTTCTATCTAAACATAACTTAATCATTTATAAAAATCTTAGTTAAAAGTCGATTGAAATATTAACAAAATAATGGACCCAACAATAGTTTAAAAAAACTACTTTAAAAAACTACTTTAAAATCCCTTTAGACTTGATGCTGTAAAATGGTTTGTAAACTTCCCCTGATTAACATAAATGTGGACCCTTTGAGCAATAACTCTTACAACATAGTCCACACTTAAAGCAAATCCAATTTAAATCATATGTTTAATTGAACTCACCCAGCCCATAAAGGAAATCAGACAACGTAATGCACAGATTTAAAACATGAAGTCTCCCATAGGCACTGTAGATTACATTGAAATTTTAAAGAAAGTCTCTTTAATAGGATTTCCAGAGGCCTATGAACAAGAGTTTTTAAGGGTATTTTGGGAAATCATCCTAAAGGGCATGGGTATTATGGGAAAATTGGTTATAAGGAAAGACTTAGGCCTACGGGGGAAATATTCTCTTTGCTTACAGAGGAGTTGGACAGAAACGAAGGAAATGGTCATGCGATGCTCACCGAGAGAAGAAGGCAAAGACGACGCGATTGGGTCCTCTGGGCAGTGGTGCGATGCAAGAGAGAGAGAGAGAGAGTTAGACCGAGACGGTGAAAATCATGGGGAGGGAGAGATCTGGTCGGGGACTTACCGGAAAGGAATGGGTTCAACGGGGTTGGGTTGGTC
The DNA here is from genome assembly GCF_001411555.2 of Juglans regia. Taxonomy (NCBI): domain Eukaryota; kingdom Viridiplantae; phylum Streptophyta; class Magnoliopsida; order Fagales; family Juglandaceae; genus Juglans; species Juglans regia. The sequence goes on from NC_049904.1 coordinate 62,387, forward strand.
GGCATTTTCTGGCACCGTGGGTTGTGCTCCGACGTCCTAGGGTGGTCGGCGATGGCTGGGCAGAATTAAGGCTTAGGCGAAAATGTTGTTTCTCTGGGTATTTCAATATGTGCAACACAGAGGCTTTGTGAGTTTCTTATAGGCGATGGGAGGGAACAACGTGAACCTTTAGGAGATTGGCTGAAATTTGAAGTTGCCTAGACTTTAAGAATCTATTCATACTTGGATACAGATTCTGAGAGGGTTTGAAGAGTTTGAGTTGGAATTGGAGTTGGTCTCAAACTGGAAACCGGATCTAATACGGGAACTAAGTGGATAGAGTATACGAACGTTTTAAGAGGAAAGGAATCACTAATTTAATCTATCTGTTAGCACAATTTCCAAAATGATAATAAAAATATAAAGACAATAAAATAATTAATAAATAAATAAATAAATAAATAAAATACTAGTTTTAGTTTTAAGCCCTAAATTTAGACCCGAATGTTACAATCTCCCCCCTTAAAAGAAATCTCGTCCTCGAGATAACGTACCTCAATCGAATAAATATGGATACTTGATCCTCATGTCCTCTTCTAGCTCCCATGTAGCCTCTTTTTCCTTGTAGTTGCTCCAAAGCACTTTGACCATCGGAATGGTCTTCTTGCGGAGTGCTTGAGCTTTTTGTGCAAGAACTCCGATTGGAAATTCCTCATAGGTCAAATCTTCGCGGACTTGAAAAGACTCGTACTCTAGTACATGTGTGGGGTCTGGCACATATTCTCGAAGCAAAGAGACATGGAAGACATCGTGAATAGCTGACAACTGTGGTGGGAGGGCTAACCTGTATGCTGCAGCTCCAATTCTTTCTAGTACATCGAAATGGCCTAAATATCTTGGACTTAGCTTGCCTTTCTTACCGAATCGCATAATCCCCTTCATTGGCGCCACTTTCAAGAATACTTTGCTTCCTTCTTCAAATTGCAAATCTTGCTGTCTTCGATTCGCATACTTTTTTTGTCGCTCTTGTGCAATGGCAAGCTTCTTCCGGATGACCGCTATTTTCTCATGAATATCTTGAATAATCTCCTGTCCCAGGATTCTACATTCTCCCACTTCGTCCCAATAGAGGGGTGACTGGCACTTGCGGCCGTAAAGAACTTCATATGGTGCAGCCTGAATGCTCTCCTGGTAACTATTATTATACGCAAATTCTATCAGAGGTAAGTATTTAATCCAGCTACCCTTGAAGTCTATCATGCAGGCTCTAAGCATATCCTCTAATTTCTGTATTGTCCTTTCTGACTGTCCATCAGTTTGAGGGTGGAAGGCTATACTATAAGTCAACTATGTCCCTAACTCTTTCTGTACACCCACTCCCTATACCTGTTTGGACTTGGGACGAAATTGGTATGGATTTTGTGTCAGGTTTTCCTAAGGCACTAGGAGGACAGGATGCAGCTTGGGTAATTGTCGATAGGTTGTCAAAGACAACTCACTTCATTCCAATTCAGATGACGTATTCTACAGACAGGTTGGCGGAACTGTATGTACACGAAATCGTCAGACTGCACAGAATTCCCTCTAAGATTGTGTCGGACCCCATATGATATGGATAAGGGTAGGTGGTGTATAGGATCCCACATTGCTTGGGAAGGAGAAGTTCTTGCTCTTTATAAGGTTCTAGAATGGCTCCAATTGTATCATTGACTAGTCCTTTTGGAGTATAGGCCATGTGGTTTGAGTCTTCCATTGGGGAGTTACAAATGGTATCAGAGCCTATCTCAACCAGAAATGTGGGACTTGAGTCGTGCCACCTACAATGGACAGGCCCGACAAGTACGTCGAGAATTTAAGGGAGGTAGATTATGATACCCCATATGATATGGATAAGGGTAGGTGGTGTATGGGATCCCACATTGCTTAGGAAAGAGAAATTCTTGCTCTTTATAAGGTTCTAGTGGGCTCCAATTGTATCATTGACTAGTCCTTTTGGAGTATAGGCCATGTGGTTTGGGTCTTCCATTGGGGCGTTACATGTGTTCTAGCGGGTGTGAGCCCCTTTGGTTCATCAAAAACCCCTATAAACATTTGAATTAATTCATGTATGCCCTCATGGCTCCTTTTTGGCTGCATACTGGTTTCGGGTACTAGCTACAAAAGTAACCCACTTCCCCTATTTATTGCATCCTTCAACAGCTCGGGGCTACCTTCAAATGTCAAGTTCTTAAGGGCAGTCCCCATAAACACAACTTCATTCCATTAAATGAAAACTTCATTAATAGTTTTGAGAAATCCCACATAATTTGCCTAAAGTTTTAAGCCATAGGACTCTCATCACAACCTCTCATATTTAGTACAAAAAATGAAGTAGAGAACTTATTACCATCTGCTGCTAGCCCCACCTTCCTACATAGCCCTACACTCCTTGTAATTTCACCATTAGCCACTCGAATAGAAAGCTGTTCAAATTTCTCCACTTGTAACTGAGTTCCCTTGGCTATAGAAGGGTTCAGGAAGTTGTGTGAATCAATTAGAATGAACACTAGTATGCCCTTGATCCATCCTTCTGTAACACACCTCTATTACTTAAAAGAGAAATACACAAAAATAGCCCACTTCGAGGGGAGCACCTTCATTGAAGAAATAAAGAAGATGATAAAAGAGAGAAATAGAATATTCAATAACTTTCTGGATGATCAAACCCTAGAGCCCTTGGCTCATACATAAAGGAGATGACCCTTACATGGGCCCAGGCTAACACTAAAAACATACAGGGAAATAAAACTAAGGCCCAAGGCCCACTAGCTATCTTGTAGTCCAAATACATGTTGAATTGAAATTGTAATTGAAACTGGCCCAAGACCCATAGCCCATGTCCTTCAATATTCGGGAATTGTGACAAATCATCCCCCATAGAAGCACCTTTTCCACAAGGTGCGGTATCCTTGCCCACCATTGTCCCACCAATCGAGTCAAAAAAGAGAATTTTCTTGGTACCAACAGCCTCCTCATGTTTCATATTCAAAGCATAATCAAGTTTGTAGAAGTTCAGATGCAAGATATGTGTTGTCACAATAACGAGTAGTGAAACAGCGACCATGACCCTTGTAGCTTCATCCCTCACATTAAAAGCTCACAGTAATGCTACAATCAAGCTAAACCCAAGAAAGGCCACAGCAGATGAAAAATCTAGCTTCTCTGTCAACTCCACATCTTGACTGTGAAAAACAGCACTCCAGAACCAAGCATTCATCGATAAAATTCCATAGATATGCCACAAGCCAGTATACTCATAAAATTCCTTCTTATCAAGCCTCAAAGGCAATTTGTAGTATAAAATGATGAAAAAGGATAGCCAACCATGAAATTGCATAGCAAGATTCAGGGCAGACAGAGCAACTACAACAGGTTCCTGAATCCCATAAACACATTGAAATTGCCATTTCCCATGATATTTGACAGGCCTATCCACGAAGAACCATTCACAAGCATTTACCCTATGTGACACTTTTTCTAGAGAAAGTGATTGTCCCGAACCCTCATTAAAATATTCGTTGCCTTGCTGACTAGCCACAAACTCTGCAGTAAGACTCTCTCCCTGACTAATAGTGGGTTCAAACTCAGAGTGAAGGGAACCCAACACCACATCAAACCAAAGTGTATTGTAGATAGCCACATCTAACCACACCCCTTTCTCCACCATATAACCCGAATAATTTCTCTCCTGCACTAAAGTATGTGCTACAAAAAATTCTTTGGGCTCTTCTAGTAGCTCAATGGTGTCCCTGCCCTTACAATTCATTTCCAAAGGATTTCTTCCTTTTCCTCTATCAAAAGGTTTGAAAACAACTTTAAGTGGCAAAACATCAAGTAGTTGATGGGCAATTTTCGTATCTCCTAAAACTTGCAAATGCAAGAGTATTTCCCCTGCACCAGAGGTTACAAACAAAGTATAAAACATCTCATATCCCTCAAAATTACCTCGACCCAATAACTCGACCTGCAGAATCCCTCCAATGTAGAGAACAGGTTCTGGCAACTTGACATTTTGCAAGAAGTTCTCCTAAGCCATGTTCTGAGCACTGAGGAGCTTCCGTCTTAGTGAAATATCAAGCAATTCAAGCTCCTGAGCATGCTGTTGCCGAGCTCGATTTCTCTTTTCTATTTTAGCATTATCATTGCGGATGAAGAACCACCGAATCAAAGGAATTGCAAAGAAAGAACCAGCATAGATCTGAAGGAGAGGCAATATATCGGAAACAAATCTAATTAACCCACTAGGTTTAAGTGCAATTTCCTTTAACATGCTTCTGAGAATAATGACAACAAGTAGTTAGGCCCACCCAGCCCAATTACCATAACTTTCTGTGAAGTGCTAATTTTACTGAATTCCCATTTTCTCCTCTTGAAAAACTTCACAACCCCTCCAACCTAACCAGTCCACCTTCGAGGGGTAGTATGCCGTAGAGATGGAAAACGATAAAGGATAGTTCCCTCTTCATCTATTTCAGGCTGACCATCAAACCGAAAAAGAGCAAGTAAGATGTATGATTCATCATTTGTAGTCCCTTCTGTAGTTTCTACATCGAGATATGGAGCAAGTTCTTCAGCTATGACAACACCACCATAAGAAGGTATATATTGTCCGATCAACTCCCGACTCTCTTTCAAGGGCCTAAGCGGGCTAGTATTCGACGGAGAGCTCAAATTGGATGCCGTGACTTCTGAGAAAATAAAACACATTACATAACTTTCGTAATCAAACACATTACACATTACACCATGAAAAGTTATGTATTCCATCGCTTCCGTAGCTCTTGTGAGTCGTGCCTTAGCTTCTGGTAGTTTCTCTGGCCTTTTATCAAACATATTATATGCAGCTCTCACACTGATAATCTTTCGGCAATCAAGAAAATGGAAATGAAGAAAGACACGGGAAAGAGAGGAAATGAACGAGAGAAAGATAGAAAGGAGTGGAAGAAGAGTTGTTGGCCTTGAAAATATGTGTTTGTTTCTCGAGAAAGTGTAGGAAAATAAATAAATCTGAGGAATCTCCTTTCTCATATGCCCGAAAGTTGCTTGAGGAGATGAGGATGTTAATTTAAGGAAGTGAGAAGCTCGGTTTTGGGAGTTTGGGAATTGTTGGACCGTGGGTGAGTGAGTGAGTGACGCCTCCTGGCCATGGAGGATGCCAAATTAGATGAGGTCATTTGCTTGGAACTTCTGACGGAAGGGAACGAGAGGAGAAATAATTTCTGGAAAGTGATGGAAACGAAAGTCGGAGATGGGAATTTGAGTGTGGGAAAATTAGTTTCAGGATCGTAAGGGAATTTCTGAGAAAAAGGATATCGATGGGATGACCCTAGGCTTGGTCTTCCTCTTCCTCTTCCTGCAATGCATGGAGCTCTTGCTCCAGATAAGTGAACTCTTTGTCGAAGTTGTTCTTGAATTTTTCAAAATTATTTTTCACATCTCTGAATGTCAGTAAAATAACTTCATAATGTTGTTGCGACTGCTCGACCATCTCTTTAATTTTGAGTAGTGATGAGATAATTTTTTCCATCTCCATGGATTGATGAAGTAGCTGCCAAGGAAATGCTGGCTCTAGATACCACTTATAACACACCTCTATATCGAGGGGAGCACCTCCATTGAAGAAATGAAGAAGATGATAGAAGAGAGAAATAGAATATTCAATAACTTTCTGGATGATCAAACCCTAGAGCCTTTGGCTCATGCATAAAGGAGATGACCCTTACATGGGCCCAGGCTAACATTAAAAACATACAGGGAAATAAAACTAAGGCTCAAGGCCCACTAGCTATCTTGTAGTCCAAATACATGTTGAATTGAAATTGTAATTGAAACTGGCCCAAGGCCCATAGCCCATGTCCTTCAATATTCGGGAATTGTGACACCTTCCAATCTCATTGTGTTACCATTGTGTGTGCTAGCAATGGCATGTATTGAAATTTCAGGTTCAACCACTGACTCAGGTTGCAAGGTATCTTCTGCCTCTTTTGAGTCATAATACACTTCATCCCCTTCTCGACTCCATTCTCCTCACAACTTTGGAGCAAATAAATTTTGGGTTGTTTGCACAAATGGGACAGATTCCACTTCTCATCGTAATGGTAGCATAGGTCTTTCCTTCACTTATCATCCATTTGTGTTGAGGATACTTTCCTTTATGGGTTGAAATTCTTCTACATTGTTGAGTTTTATCCTTGCTGACCGAGTGAACTAGGGCCAGACTTAGCTAAATGTTGAAGTGTATCAGTCCCTGAGTTCCAAGTTTTCTTAGTGCTCATTAAATATTCTTCCTGTATTTTTGTTAACCCAAACGCTGGATTCAAGTTGATAGAGTTTAGCATGCGATTTGGAAGGCAGATTCGTCTTTCAAACCGCCTAAAAACTAGCTTAGTTTGTGGTGATCCGAGAGGCCTCTAAACCTAATGGATAAAGACTCGAATTGAGCCTTGTATGCAGCCACCGTAGAGGTATGCAGGGCACGAGTATAAGCTTCCCAGCTGTTGAACAAAACACTCTGAAGGGCATCCTGGTACCAGACCAGCACCTCCCCATTCATGTGAAAAGAGGCCATCAAAAGGCGTTGAGCAGGTGGGGTTTGATGATAGTCAAATATTGGTTGGCTTTAAAGATCCAAGCAGCAGGGTTCTCACCTTCAAAGTGTAGAAAGTCCATTCTGATTCCTCTGTTGAAGCTCCTTCGTGCATCATAAAGCTCAAACTCTTGCTCATTGTGTGGTTCCCGAGAAGCTCCATTGATCTGGTTACTTATAAGGGTCATCATCATATCAGCTAGTTGATCTATGCGCTCTTTAATGTCGTTGATGTTTTCTTCATGATTCTCCACTTGGTGCTGCAGGAGTTCTTGTTGTTGTTTGAATCTCGTTCCATCAGCCATGAGGATCATTGGGATCTGGTACCAACTTATTATGTATCTTATAATATTAGGCAGTATATATTATGATTGTAATGGAAATTGTAGAGACACTAGTGTAATTTGTGAGAAAGGAATGGAAAATATTCATTCACTGTTCATAATTCTATAGGATTGATTCGAGGCAAATCCCAAACTCTAGGATATAATATTCCAGATACAAGACAACCGATAAAATCCCCTCTAGACCTCTGGTCCCCCGCTCCCCTATTCTTTCTTATATTGGTTATAGAGAAAATAACAAAATGCTAACTGACTCTCCCATGCGGACAACATGAGGGCATCAAAATAACAAAACACAACGTTCTAATTAAACTGGTGGTCGATGGGTTTTATATGTGGCTTTTTAATTGTTAATTTTTGGTAAAATGTTCAATGTTTACTGTTTGGTAAAGGTAAGCCTAAAGCACTGTTAAGTTAGTTACCATAAATTTTAACATTTCCTGTAAGAGTTTTTTTAATAAAAGCTTCAATTTTGTGTTTTTTTTTTTTAAAAAATGAATTTTCAACTTTTTTTAAAGTGCTTAAAGCCTTAAAGCCTTGAAGTATTTTTTATAAATTTATTAAACATACTATTTTTTTAATAAAAGAGTTTTAGATTATTAAAAGTATTTTCTAAGTTTCCAAACGCAAAACAAAACATGCACCCAGAGTTATAAGCAGATGAGGGAAGTGCTCTCTTAAAAAACAATATTCTCTATGATTAAGACAATTTCATGATCTTGTTGCTAATGAAACAACAGACTTTGATCATTATTGCAAATAACGTAATTCATATTTAATCTATAATAAAATAGCGAGTTTAGATCTTACTTCATGGGAATTCATGTGATCGCTTGGACAAAAGTGCCCCTCTATAAATGTTATGTTAGATTGAAATGCCCTTACTATAGATGCTGACCCGACCTAGGTGTCCCTACAAGAGACCAAAATTAGGCTAAAATTCCCTTGCCACATATCTGAACTGACTAAAATATCTCTACAACAAATCGAATTAGACAGAAACATCCCTGATCCAAATCAAACTAGTTGATGACAACTAGAAATCTCCAGACCAAGCTTCATCTTCATCTTCTCTCACACTTCCCACTCTACATCTACCATCTTTTTCTATTCTTTCTCTTCTCATTCTACTTCAGTCTTCTTCTTCTTCAAAGAAATTGCAGAGTCATGTTTATTCATCAACCATGGTGTAAGACACGATAGAGATGGACGACCACATCGAGGTGATCGGATCTAATCACGGCACGACCTGTGGTGGAAATAACCAGAAATATCTTCACTTTCGTACCAAAGACCCATGGCGTTGCCATTGTCGTGGGTTGGAGATGGATTTTTTGTGGGTATTTGTGTCATCAACTTGATGGTTCTAAGATGGAGATTTCTTGTGGGAGTTTTTGTCATGCTCCTATTGAATGAGCACTTTACACTTTTGCGATTCATGGATGAGCCCTTTTGCAAACACCATAAAATCTTCTTGAATGCTCGCTCCTTGGACGAGCACTTTTTGGGGCATCTTTTGGTCATCATTCGAGAGGAGCATAGTTTGCTTGCCCCAATGGGTTTTTGTCTGGGTTTGAGAACCACTCAAGAAACAGCTAAGTTTATTATTTTTAGAAATACCTCTAATTTTATTAGAAAGTACATTAAATTTAGCTTTATAAGCAATTATCGTACTAACATACTTTTATCTTGTAAGGACCTCCATTGCATCATCTTAAGGAGATGAACCAAATCTAATATGGACAAGCTACACAAACTCCTATGGAAAGCCCTTGCCTCACCAACATCCTGAAACTATATCAGTGCATTTTCATCCACATAAAATGAGGTTATGAAAATTCTTTGTACAAACTCCTTGGAGGAACTTAATGATACAAGAAATACTGGTTTGCTCTGTACACCTAAGTCGAAGGGTTCTTGTCACCAAACCTTGGGAATTTCAGCTTAATTCCCTTGGTAAATCCTCTATCAAAAGTCTCCCAATGGTTTACCTCACCGACCCCTTCATTGACATCATCATTCCTACCAAAAGTGTGATTACCATGACAATTCCATCATGTTGCTTCATTACCCATTGAAGCATTGATTGAAACTCTTGAAATTTAATGCAACATTTCATTAAATCTCTTGTCCTGATTTTCTCTATCTACATGGGCAATCTTCTATTGCGGCAACAAGATAGTAATTGTATCTTCAACTTGCTTATGTAGTGTTTCTTGTTGTTGTTGAAGGTGATTCAACGATTCAGCTAACTGAGCATAGGATTGAGTTCCTTCCACCATGACAACTAATACCAACTATAATGGGCCCTCTTCAGAAGACTTAATTCGACATAGTCAATCTCCAAGAACCAAGAATTAAGAGAGAGAGAGAGAGAGAGATCGAGAACAGGTTGAATGCAAAACCGAGATGCATTTCCCTCCTTTTTTTTCTCCCTTCTATAACAAACTTCCTTATCATGCTATAAGAAGTCGTTCCTTATGTTTACAGAGATTAGTATAACAAAACAACATCACTCTACTTATTAAAGAAATCAGCATAGTAAACGACATCGTTCTTACAAATCAAAACGATACCATACTCAGTACAAAGACTTAATGAAACTAGCTGCCATTTCCCTTTTCTTTTTCCTTATTCTCATTATTGTGCTCTCCATCTTCAGCTCAATTCTTGATTCATGACACCATCTCTATTGCCTGCACCACAACACATCTCCAAAAATTATCATTCCCACCTCAATCGATCTATATTTACATTAATCTCTTTCTTTCTCTCAAACTTTCTTCTAAATTATTTTATTCCCTTTCTCGGTTCCATCATGTATAGTATTCTCCACTGTGACCTTCTATTATATGCCTAAACCTAAAGGTGATTTTTTAACATGCTTTCACCGATTTTTCTTTCATGTCTATACCGAACTCAGCAATTTACTAACTAATAGATTCTTTTTGGAATTTATGTTAAATCACATATTGTTTTCGTTATTTGATTGCTTGGTGGAAGGAGAGAATAAAATTTTTAGGGTTTTCTTGTTGGATGAAAAATATGGCATCCTTTCAACAGTCCTTTGGTTTTGGATGCAATGTGGAGGTCCCTTACTCTTTCCTTCTCTTTTTCTATCTCCTAATATGAGTTATTGCTTCTTTTTTATTTTTTTTATTTTTTTTGGTCTTATGCGAATTTTTTTGTTATTTTACACCATTAAATCATAGGCACACTTTAACTTCTTCATTCATCTTCTTTCCTTTCGTGGCATTTTCCAGTGGCTCTTTTTCTCAACTTATTTGGTTGGTCCCACAATAATTTTGTTCTTCTTTTTGAGTAAAATGGTTCATTTGGTTGTCTTTTTTATATCATGAGCACATATATAAAAAAGATAACACTTAAATGACACTTAATGTGTCATTTAAGTGTTATTTTTTAAGTGGCTTTTGGTGGGCTTATCGAACTTTTGTGAGGCTTTAGTATTAATCTTTTCTTGAATATGGATTTGGAAGGCGTATTGAGGTTGGGAAGTATAGTAAGAAAGAAAGAAAAAGCTGAGATGAGACATCGGATGCATAGCATGATAGCAATTTCTTGGGGGCTAACCATGAAAGTCTCATCGTTGTTTAGTTATGAATATTCGACCAGCAGGGATGCGACTTGGTAATTGCAAATTTACCTTAGCATCGGTTCATTGGGTTGGCTTCTTGAGAGAAGTAAGAATGCCTAACCTTGTTGATTGGTTTGCTTCTTTATTGATGTTAGAATTGTAATGCAATTCTTTCTATTTCTCAATTCTATGCTTAAAGGCTATACGATGTAGCATGTATATAAGAGGCCAAAGGTTATACAAGATGGTTATCAAGCAACGTGAGATTCTCTACTTTACATATACACTAATAACCCCCCCCCCCCCCCAAAAAAAAAAAAAAAAACTCAAGGTGGATGAGAAACCAACTCGAGGCTATCAATCAGATAATGAAATCGAGCCGTAGGTTGAGACTTTGTAAAGATGTCGGCAAACTGATCTTGAGAGGAGACAGAGAGCAACTGAAAAGAACCCTGAAGCAAATGATGGTGAACGAAATGAAAATCAATCTAGATGTGCTTGGATGTGTTTGGTCAGCTCATGGAAAACATCATTATGAGTAACCTGCATGGCAATGCGATTGTCACATTAAAGAGAAGTTGAAGAAGTGAGAGGTACACCTAAATCCTGTAGTAACCATCGGAGCCAAAGGAGTTTAGCGGTGGTGTTTACCAAGGCACAATACTCAGCCTTAGGCGACGTTTGTATTCAAAACCCACATCAACTCATCTCAACTCATTTCAACTCATCTCATCTCATAATTGCAACTTTTTCAAATTCTTACACAAAATATAATAAACAATTCAACTTTTTCAAATCCCAAAACAACTTTCCCAAATTTTCACACAAAATATAATAAATAATTCAACTTTTATTCTACTATTCACAAACCATCTCAACTCATCTCTGAATCTGAACCACTCCTTAGTGTTGGATCGAGAGGTAATAGTCTATTTCTTGCTACACCGAGAGATTAATAAGGAATCGAGAAGGAAGCAGTACCCTGTGGTGGAACATCGATCAGTGGGATCACCTGCCCAGTCAGCATCAGAGGATGCTCGAAGAACTAGTAGACATTGTAAGAGAGTGCCCTTAAGATACTGAAGAATGTGTAGGATGGCAGTATAGTGGATTGATCGAGGGGCAGACATGAACTGGGTGACCTGATGCACAACATAATAAATGTCTAGACAAGTGACTGTCAGGTAAACTAGGCTGTACACCAACTGTCGAGAAAGTGTGAAGTCAGACAATAGTTCCCCATGCGAAGGGGTCAAATGTGCATGAACCTCGATGGGTGTATCAGCAACCTTGCTGCCAATAAGGCTAGCTTGAGACAAAAGATTAGAGACATACTTGGCTTGGGTGAGGCAAAATCCATCTGCTGAGAAAGTGACATCCAAGTCGAGAAAATAATTGAGGTGGCAAGATCTTTCATCTCAAGCTAATTGAGGAAGTCCTTAAGTTCCTAAATGTCGTTAAGATCATCATCGATACTAATCATGCCATCCACATATAATAATAGCAAAATGGGACCTCTGTCAAAGTGAAAAATGAAGAGAGCTGAATCATAGGAACTGAGAGAGTAGCCCAAGCGAGAAACCGTTGAGGTGAATTTTGTAAACCAGGCACGAGGGGCTTGCTTAAGGCCATAGAAACACGACGAAGGCTGCATATATACTTCTTCACACAAATCGCAATTCAAGAATGCATTTTTTACATCCATCTGAAAGAGCTTCCACTAACGAAATGCTCCAACAAGCAAGATAGTGTGAATAGGAGAGACAGACAACTAGGGCAAAAGTCTCCTCATAGTCAATGTCGTATTTCTATGTGAAACCTTTGGCAGCAAGTCGAACTTTATACCTTTTAACAGAACCACCTGAGCGAGTCTTGATCTTCTAGATCTACTTACAACAAATCACAAACTTTCCAGGGGCAAATCAACCAGATCCCATGTGTGGTTCTTAGATAATACATTAAGTTCCTCAGTCATTGCATCTGTCCATAAAGGATTAATGGAGGCCTCATGATAGGATTGAAGTAACAAGGGTAGTGTAACAATGAAAATTAAGCAAATGGGTAGGAAGAGATCTTTCTCGAGAAGAATGACGAAGGGAAAGGTCGGCTGTGTGATCTGCATGTGAGGCAGGAATCGGGACTGCAACCAAAGAGGAAGGCAGCTCAAGAGACGGAGATTCTAGCTTAAGAGTGTCCAAAGAATGAGTAGGTGGAATGCATGGACACAGGTGAAGAATGATTGGACGGCTCATTTGGAAAAATTTCTAAGGTATAGGATTGAGAAATATAGGGACTAAAAGTGGATCCCTCAGTAAACAGGTGATGGTCCCAGAACACAACATGACGAAAAATGCGAAGGCAATGAGCAATAGGATCATAATACCGATAGCCCTTAAGTCTGACCGTAGCCAAAAAAGCAACAAATGTGAGAACGGGGGGCTCCAGCTTTGTGTGTACATGATACTGAAGAAGGACAAAGTAAGTAGAACCAAAGGAACAAAGGTGTTGATAGTTAGGGAGAGATCCAAATAGGTGCTCATATGGAGATTGATTTAGCACGACCAGACTTGGAAGGCAATTAATGGTATGAAGTATGAACCACAGTAAGGATAGCTTCACCCCCAAAATGGTGTAGGGTCTTTAGCAGAGAGGAGAAGTATAAAACCTCGCTCTTCCACCATTAAGAGCGACGTCATTTTTATGAACTCGAGAGAGCCGGAGTACTACTACTAACCTTAATTAAAAATTTATTTTCTTATTCTTAGCACCAAGTACAAAGATTCTCTATAATAAATAAAATTGTTTTGTATTAAAATACTAAAATCATATAATAGAGTACACGGATGTATTTATTAAAATTCCTTTGAATTCTATGCTATACAAACCATAACTTAAACTCTCTATGAATGATTTAGGTCTCTGCTTTATCTCCCTAGGCCAAGTCCCATCCTATTGCCCCACCTTCATAAATATTTTGACCTGAGTGGTTTAAAAACATAAAATAAATTAACATGAATTGAAAACTCAATAAGAAATCCATCATAACGTAAACATACTAAATATAAGGTTTTTCATAAAATATTTCATCCTGAGAATTTAAAGTCATGATTGTTCATATGTATATTTATGCTATGCATGACTTGCTTTGAATAATCTTATTTATCTTATTGATCTGAGTTATTTGACTGGCCAACACACTTAACCTTGTGTTCGAAATTGTGCACCAGCTACACATACTGTGGCCACAAGGGGAACCATTGATCTGATATGAGAATACTGTGGTGTATCATGATTGTGTCTGTGGCTTGCACATCTACCCTGACTACATTAGTACCATGCATCTAAATGGTCATCTAATTAATCTTAATCTATATCTTACACTTGATCTTATGAAAGTTTATGTGTCTTATGCAACGTGAAATGCATAATATATATATATATATAATATGCAAAATGAAACATGATCATGAATTATGATGATGGTGTGCTTGCAGATATCATAACATGCGTGGTACATAAACATTGGCTTCCAAAAAATTAGCTTACATAAAAAGCTAAAGTATACTAATTATAATTTATGATCAAACTACTTATCTCATATCACTAATTCCAAAATACAATCGTTACCTATACGAAGTATCATATGTCACTAATGTTTTAAAAAAACATGTCATAATGTTTTATTTAATTAAATACCTACTAAGAAAAATAAGTTTAATAATTAACCAATTTTATCCAAACTTAATAAATACTATGCCCATAAAAGTAAGCCCATCGTAATAACAAGTTGAACGTGAAAAGAGGCACAAAAATGGCTATTGCTATGACTTATGGAATAATGGGTAGTAAAGTAATTTAATCAAAAAGCATGTATGTAATTTAGGTCTATACATTAGAGGGCGTTATGGTGATTCAAACCTTTATGGCATAATTGTAATAACTGGACAAAGTCAGATCATGTGTTATGGAAAGGCTAAGGCCTCGGTTGGTTACACAAATGAGATGAAATAAAATGAAAGTTGAATAAAATATTGTTAAAATTTTATTTTTTTAATATTGCTTTTATTTTGGAATTTGAAAAAATTGAATTGTTTATTGTGTTTTGTGTGAGAATTTGAAAAAGTTATAATGATTAAATGAGATGGTTTGTGTTGTGTAATCAAATGAGGCCTAAAGATATTTTAGGCATGTGTTTGGCAACGGGAGAAAATCAAAGACAAAGCTCACCGAGCGATAGAGAAAGAGGAAGGTACATGCTACGGAGTGAAGTCTTTGGAATGGTGATAGAAACAAAATAGTGCCATTAAATAGAGGAAGTCAATAATGCAGAGAGAGAGAGAGAGAGAGAGAGAGAGAGAGAGAGAGAGAGAGAGAGAGAGAGAGAGAGAGAGAGAGAGAGAGAGAGAGAGAGGACGTGGCTTATCGGTGTGGTGCGACGGTGAAGGTGATGGTCGGCCAGTTGTTTCTTCATGCAGTTTCTGAGAGGTAACTTGGCTGAAGAAGTATGTGACGCCATGATTTGTGATCATTTGTTTGGGTGTGGGTGCTTTGCTGTGTTTTTTGGGATTGCATAAGAGGAGGTGTATATATAAAGGAAAATGTTCAATGACGTGTTTCGCTCGAAGTCGATCAGATGAAGACTTGGTAAGATTCTAATAACTGGAAGAGTTTCAAATAGACTCATTATTTCGAGGGGAACTTGTGGTATGTTCGGATTATTAAAGTAATAGTTTATCAGTGTGCCATGCTCATGGTTATCGAAAAGATAGGGAGGGTGATGGAGAATTCGATTTGGACTCAGGTGGTGAGCAATAGAGAGGAGAGGTTGAAATTTGAAAACATAATCTAGCATTTCATTTAACATAGAACTAGGAGTAAATAAGAGTGTGTAAGGGACCTCTATCAGTGATAATTTTAAAATGAGGAAAATTCTAATGGCCGATCTTAATTTTAAAATGAGTTTAACTCGTCCAATAAATCCTTTTGGGACTTATGAATTAATTCTTGGACTTAATACCAATTAAATAGGGTCTACTTAGTCCACAAATATTAAATGGACTTTAAATCCAATTATTGACTCAATAAAATTCCATATACCACTGAAATAAACTTTTGAGCGTAAGAGCCTAATTTTAATTTCTGGACAATAATAATAAATTAATAGCTTGTGGCCTTATCCAATATGGCCTATTAAACCTAATTTGGGTTTGGTAAAATTATCCATATTTCATCCCTAATAATACTGGATCGGGTTGTTATAAGAAGAGTTTGAATCGTGTCAAGGATATGATGAAGTTTTCGTTTGGCTCGTCCATTCTACTAGGAGGTGCCTGAACAAGAGGTTTGATGGATAGTGTCATATGTTTGCAAGATACTTTGAACGACAAATTGTTTGTATTCAATTACATTGTCATATTGAAATCTTGATAGTTTAGAATATTGAGTTTCAACCATTTTTGCAAAATTATAGTAAATATGCAATAGTCCATAACAAAAGTGCATAAGATAGATCAAACTGTAACGAGTGAAATCATCAATGACTATAAAAAGGTAACGACATCCACCGATACTAGTTATAGGGGCAGGTCCCCAAACATCAGAGTGTATCAAATAAAAAAACTAGCAGAAACATATGTGATAGCAGAAACACCAAAAAGTGGACCCAGAGGTCTTGAAGGAAGATACAAAGTGCTCATTGGAAACATACACTCCACTCTAGGGCCTGTCCATGGATCCTGCACAGTACAATCATAGTAGTAAAAAATAACACAGTAGCCAAGTTGAGTCAACTGCCCCACGAAGAGCAAGTTATAAGAAAGTTTAGAAACATAAAGCACCTCAAAAATTGAAATGTTGGATGTAGAAATAGAGCCTATACTAGGAGCAAGCATAGTTGATCCATTGGTAGTGTGTATAGCAAGTGATGGATGTGCAAAATGCATTTTAGTGAACAAGGACTAGGAGGGTGTCATATGATTGTGATAAGTAGAATCCATAAGCCAAGAGAGAGACTTCCTAGGTAGAACAAAAATAGCAAAGGAGGATGATGAATTACCAGACCAGACCCGGACCTGATTGATGAGGTTCTCCAAATCAACTGTGGAGAGAGTGACGGTGGATCCAAAGTCTCTTACTCATAAAAGAAAAATGTATTTTTATTATTAGTCATTCAAAAATCGTGTGTGAATTATAAGGAGTATGTGATCACGGAAATTAGTTAAACAATTCTTATTATATTGGCTAAAATTCTTAATGAGTTGAGGTACCTTTTGTGGAACATGTAGGGCAATAACTGTCGTAGATGCAAATGAGTTTGGGATGAAATCCTCTTATGAGTGGATTAATTTGTGCTACCTTCTGTTTCAAAGCATCTCAAATATATCCTAACTTCTTTGAGGTTTGTATTTATACTTCAGATTTTCAAGGTCCTTTAAGTACAAAAATCTGCACATTACACTCTTATGATGTTTCAGCTCTTATTTCTACTATTATGTTATTATCCCAAGTTTCGGTAAAGGCTGGATGGAGTGTATTTAACAAGAGGAATCAAGTACGTGCCTTGCACATGCCCTTTACATTATCAAAGGACTTTATGGCTTCTCTGTCTAGACTCTAGCATAAAAATTTATGTTGGCTGGACCACATTTTGAATCCATATCAAGTTAACTCAGCTGCAGTGCTGCAACGTGCTGTATTAGTTGATCTTTTTATGTAAGAAAACCAAATAAAAACAAATGCTCTATTTTGTGATCATGATATGTATTCAAGTAAGCTAACTTTTGCTTAGACTATGCTTTTATGTATCAGGTTGCATGGGATTTCAACTTGCTTATACGGCTGGGTGGTGCTGATAAAGTTTACTCTATTATGCAAAGCTTGGGTCAACATAAGGAAGGTGAGGATATTTTGGCGTGGACTGAAAATGTTGATGGGAAGTTTACCACAAAAAGTGCTTGGTCTTGTTTACATATTCATGTTCCGAAGGTTGCATGGTCGAAGTGGGTATGGATTCTTCTTTACCTAAAAAAAATTTCAGAGATGGTATGGAAATCATTTTTGAATGTGTTAAGTGTGGATGATAATGTTCGCAATATTTGAATTCCTATTGTCTCCAAATGCAATTGTTGTGTATTGGGGAGTATGAGGATTTAAATCATGTTTTGGCAAAAGGGGAGTTTGCCGAATTGATCTAGGAAAAAGCTTTTAATTGCGTGGGTTTACAACCCATGCGAGGGAGGGGATTGAGGCATGATAGAGTGGATTGTTGGTTCCATAAAGCCAAGAATTCTACAAAAGTTGGCACGCTATTTGGTATCATACCATGTATTGTTTTATGGTGTTTGTGGAATAGAAGGTGTAAAACTAGAATGGAAGATTTTTGTTAATCATCTCAGGTGGCCTGGGCTCAAGTTAAACATCATATTGACTGGTTGGCGCTAAAATTGAAAGATAAGGAGGAGTTCACGTGCCAAGATCAATAGATCCTAAATATGTTAGCAGTACCTTTCAAGTTGGTGTCTTCTAAGCTGCCTATATTAGCTCGATGGCATCCTCCAGCTACTAGCCGAATAAAGTTAAATACAAATGGAAGTTGTATTCGCAACCCAGGTGCAATTGGAGTTGGTGGTGTCTTTTGTGATCCTCATGGAAAGTTTTTGGCTGCTTACTCTAATTATTTTGGTGATGGGACGAATAATAAAGCGGAATTATTAGGATTATTGTATGGCTTGAGGTTTGCAAAATCCTTTGGTTTCCTTAATCTTGATATTGAGATGGATTCTATGTTGGTTATAAAATGGTTGATTGATAAGAGATGCTCGGTATGGTATTTGGAAAATTTTTGGGATGATATTCAGGATTTGTTGAGAGGGATGAATGTGAAGTTTCAATAGGAAGGAAATTCCTCGGCGGATTATCTTGCAAAAATAGGTGAGGAAGGATTGACGGCTCATTGGGAGGTTTATGTTGATATTCCGAAGTTGTTAAGAGGATATTTAAAAATTGAAAATCTTGGACTTCCTCAGCTTCGTACATAGTTTGGTTTGTGTATAGGATTTTTTTATCTAAGTCTTGATGGGTGTTTATTGTATTGATTGGACTATAATAAGTTGGTTTTACGTTGTAACCACGGTTTCCCTCCATCAAAAGTGAGGTTTTCAATAAAGCTTTGGAGGTGTTGTCCTCCTTCTGCAAAAAAAGTATCGGGTTGCATGTGAATTTGGATAGTGGTCGTATTTTTGTGGCTATTTTATAGTATTAGTGGCTGAATTAAATATTGAGAGCAAGATAAAATTTTAATAACTGACAAAATGTAGAGATTACACAAAACAAATATGTAATCTGATTTGTATGGATAACAAATGTAGGCTGCTTTCCATTATGTGGTCATTTATTGTTTAGTTTTTTTATGGGAAATTCTATACAACACATTATTATCTTACTTTTATCTTACTATATAAGATGTGATACATTTATCACAATTGAATTATCCTTTATTGGATGATTCTTCATCATCTAATGTGATAAATGCATCACATCTTACATAGTTGGATAAAAGTGATATGAGAGTGTAGTTTATAACATTACTCATTTTTTTATATCTTCAGTAAGATACTTCTGATATGTTGTGGTTTATTATATCAAGTAATTATGTAAATGTTTTGCTATTTTTCTTCTTTATTTGTCGTCTTTTTCTTAATCAATATATGAGTTAGTCTACATACAGTCCTCAAATAGGGACTGCTAATTAAGCCCATATAATTATGTTTTAAAAAATCTTAAAATCATTTTTAAAATGATGTTTTTTCTCTTTTATCCTCATTTATTAATGAGACTGCACACTTAATCCCCCACTTAGGACTGCAAATAGAATTTTTCATATAAGTAACATAACTAACTCTTGGAAGGTTTTCTTGGTATAACCTGCATAATTTTACTTGGATCTATTTGTATTAAAATAGACACTACTATACTCCATAGTTAAAAACATGGCCCATATCAAAATAATGGAATTGTACTTTCAGCTAGTCTAATGGATTTGCTTGGGTCTTGAAGCAGACATCTCGTTTGGATAGTGAAAGTGTTTCATTTCATCTCATCTTTTTATTACAATTTTTTTAAATTTTAACACAAAATATAATAAACAATTCATCTTTTTCTAATCCTAAAACAATAATAATGTAAGGGGATTTTCTCTTCTCAAAGCCCAATGGGCCTCAGCCTAATGCCAGCCTCGAGGGCCCCAAAGTCCGCATAGGGGGCGGAATATCTACCAGGGAGGGGCGCCTAATAGTTGACAAGATAGATCAACCTGACAGTCTATGGCCGCTTTTAGAACCCAAAGACTTGCACCAAGTGCAACGAGAAATGCGGAGGGCCTTCGATCCATCGGCATCAAATTATTTACGGCTTGTATAGACCAGAAGCGAAGTCAGAAAACTACGCCGCATTAATGGCATCGCTGCTGAGCTACATGCCACATTTATGGAACCGTCACAGAGCCAAGCTGCATTAAATAAGGGCTGACAACAGAAACAGAAATGAAGGCACGGACTTTGTGGACACAAAGACAATTTGCACCCCTAACCCACGATATAAATAGCCAGCTCCAGGTACGAGAAAAGCTCTTTAATCCCTAGACTCCTTTATTTATTTACAAACTTCCAAGAATATTCACTAAGTTTGGCATCGGAGGTCCCAAAACCGCACTCTCCTAGTTGCACTACTCTCCATTTTTTGCAGGCCCTGACTTGTTGAAACTTGGTCCAAAGGTATGCAAAATACGACGTTAACAATGGTGCCGTTTGTGGGATCCTTATAGGTCTTACGTGTACTTCGCACGCCTGAGATAACCCATTCCAGGCAACTTGGGAGTGTACCAGCGCCACTAGTGATATAGAAATAAACCAGACAGAGGGCCGAGTACAGGGGAGTGAGAAGGGAACAATGGAAGGAAGCAACACAACTTCCTGTAATGGGATGCCAATGAATAGTGGGGTAAGCAAGGCATATCCTACAGAGGGTGCCTGCACGTTACCACCAGCTTCAGACTGCATGGAGGTCATAAGTGAAGTTCGAGACGAGCAAGAGCTACGAAAAGCAGAACCAATCAGGCCATATGAGCTTGTTACTCTCAACCCAGATTGGCCAGAAGTCAAGGTAACAATTAGCAGTGAAATGACGCCTGAAGCAACGTGCGGCAACTTCTCGCTGAGTACCAAGATGTGTTCACTTGGAATCACAGGGATATACATGGAATCACACCCAAAGTCATACAACATTGCCTTAGTGTAGACCCAAAAGCTAAAGGAGTAAGGCAAAAATGTTGAAGTGTCAGTGTAGAGAAAAACATTGCCATAGCCGAGGAAGTAGACCGGTTGTTGAGTGTGGGATTCATTCGAGAAACCCACTACCCAGAGTGGCTGTCTAATGTAGTGCTCATAAAGAAGTTGAG